>NC_073691.1:25415463-25715463 GCF_029784155.1 Uranotaenia lowii | reverse complement strand
AATGATTCGGTGGAAAACCTGCTTTCAATTCACAGACACATTTTGGGAATGCTTTTCGAAAAGGCACATTAAAAGGTGGTCCACCAGATGCGCGTATCATCGGATTTCAATTGATTTTTGAAATGACAATTCATGTTCGTCTCGTTTAGGGGGTCCCGGACAATCAAAACTGCGATGTTAAGGGGAAATAGAACCTTTTTTTATAATTTAATAGATTTTATATTTTTTCAAAATGAACAGCCAAAATATTCGATTTTCAACTGATTTGATAGAAAGTCGCCAAAAGTTGTTTTTATTTTTCATTTTCACCTTAAGAATAAATGTTTCCGCGCTATCACATCGAAAGTGACCAACTGGAAGTGTTCGCGGGACCGAAAAGTGTCCTAGCACTAGGCTGATAGATGACCAGACCAATCTCATTCAACCATGGGGTCAGCGGTTTCCGAAATCGCTCCGGAAATGGCGTTCGGTTTGGTGTTTTTGGGAATGGCACAATGGAACATGAAAACTGCGAAACTCTGAACCTAAAATATCAGATATCGGTTTTGGCCTTGCTTCGAATTGAGCAAGTGGAAGTCTCGACTTAGCGTCGTGTGAATTCGTACCAAACCATGACATTTAAAACAATGTTTGATCATAAGGAGATTTTATATTAGGAATATTTCGCAATTCATGGTTGCTATTTTCTAAAGTCTACTTAGGAGAAAGCATTATTCCTTAATTAACAACTCAAAAATCAAGGAAGAAATTCAGTCCAAAAAGTTTCAATTCTGAAGCACATAAATTTTGAAACAACCGAATTTTCTGTTCATGAAACGCTTTCTTTAATATAAAAAAAGTAGGTCGGTCGACCTACTTGAGGAAAATTAATAAGAGCGACTCCTAAAAAATTGCTTCTGTGAACGTCATTGAAACACAAAACACCTGAAAAACCATATTTTGACGGATGCACGTGTGTTTTGACTCGTAAAACATTTTATTGATGTTACACAATCACGTTTTCAAAACAAAATACTAAATAAAAAATAATAGAATTTTTTATAGATGCTTTCAAAACTCCACTCAAAAATTATAAAAAAATGAAAATTATAATTAAAACACGAAGTAACACTCAAATTTTTTGAATTTTTTGTTGCCATAATAAAGAAAAATTTAAAAATGTTTATTCTTGTGCGCAGCGTTTAGCTGTCAACGTCAGCTTTCTTGGACACTAAGTGAATTTTTTAGCATTCCGTAGCTGATCTACAGTCTTTTTTCCAGAGCTTGTTTTTTGATTTTTTTTCTCAGACTTTGAATAACGCAAATCTAAAGTTTTGTTGCAGAATAATGTCTTGAAAACATATTTGAGTTTCATCAGGAGGTTTTAAAAGCTTAAAATTTCGTACACATCGGTTGAGAAACAGGAGAAACTTAGCGATTTTAGTCAGAAGTGTAAAATTGACATTACATGAGCTCTAACGGTCAAAAATTTTAGGCTTGGACTTTTTTTTCTTTTAAAATAACTCAAAAATTTTAATTTTGTCAAAATTATAACAAATTTAACCGACTGTCTTCCTTCGGAACAAAACCAAAATATTTGACTTCCTATCACTCCAGCACAGCATCAAAACAGAGTATAAATTTGTCGGACCTATTGAAGTTTTATGCAGGAAAAACGGTTGCATTTGGAGGCAGCCATTTATTGTAAATTCTGCCATTCTTCGTGTCAATCGTTATCCTCGTATACTAGAATTTTTTTCTTTTTTTCCCAATCTTACTCTGAAAAATACATGCGAGACTTGCCAAGAAAAGTTTTTTACTGGAATCCTGTAAGGTGCCCTCTAAAGAGTCCGTTTTGCTGTCAATTACGTTTTTTTTTTGTTTCAAAATGATCCCCCCACTAGAAGTTCAGATAATTTGCGCACGGTTTGACCACCATTTTTTTGTTTATTTATCTGGTAGGCGGCTTTTCTACCTTCTAGAATTGAAATCAGGCCTATTTATTTGTCAGATAGATAAATCAGTCGGAAAAATGTACCATTTTTATCACTGCTCCCATTGAAATTTTTGGATTGCAATCTATGAACCTCTCACAGTCATGAACTTCATGGAATCAATCATTTTCCCTTTTATTCAATTTGAAGCTCACTGTTAGATGTGCTAGAAATCTTTAAACGATTCATCATATGAGTTTTGATTGAATTTTGTTTTTTAATCTCCCCTTAGGACTTCCTTGAACTTTTCACGCTCCTGCTCAAATAAATTTATCACTAAAGTCCTGTATTAAACGCTATCTCAAAAACCACTTGACAAATTGTCAACAAATTTTGTACACGTTTACATTACATTAAAAGGGTTCAACTTAACAGAAAATACCATCAATTTCCATCCCTGCATTCAAACGTTATTCATAAAACAAAGTGTTGCATTTTATTTTCGAGTTAAGAAGACAGCCTAAACGTATCGATTGGAATTTAAAGCGAGTTTAGAAGACAGCTTTAAACTGAAAGGCGAGTTGAGAAGACAGCCTGAGTATATCAATAAAAATTCCAAGCGAGTTGAGAGGACAGCCTGAACGTATCGATATAAATGTCAAGTAAGTTGAGAGAACAGCCTGAACACATCAATGAAATTTCAAGCTAATTGAGAGGACACCTTGAAATTGAAAGGCGAGTTGAGAGGACAGCCTGAACGTATCGATATTGATGTGAAGTTAGTTGAGAGGACAACTTGAACTCATCAATAGAAATTTCAAGCAAGTTGGGACGACAGCTGGAAAAAAGAGGCGAGTTCAGATGACAGCCTGAACGAATCATTAGAAATTTCAAGCGAGCTGAGAGGACAGCCCAACTTATCAATAGAAATTTCAAACAAGTTGTGAGGACAGCTTGGAATTGAAAGTCGAGTTGAGAGGACAGCCTGCACGAATCGATGTAAGTGTCAAGTGAGTTGAAAGGACAGCCTGAACTCAACAATAGGAATTTTAAGCGAATAGAGAGGACCTAATGAAATTAAAAGGCAAGTTTAGAGGACAGTCTGAGCGTATCGATAAAAATTTCAAGCAAATTTAGAGAACAGTTGTTAATTGAAAAAAAAGATTGAAAGGACAGTCTGAACTAATCAGAAGAAATTTCCAGCGGGTTGAGAGGACAGTATCATATTAAAAGACAAGTTGAGAGGAAAGCCTGAACATATCGATATAAATGTCGAGTGAGTTGAGAGGACAGCCTGATCTAAATTTCGAGCGAGTTCAGAGAACAGTTTTGAAATGTAAAGGCGAATTGAGAGGACAGCCTAAACGTACCGATTTAAATGTCAAGTAAGTGAGAGTACAGCATGAATTTGAAAGGCGAGTTGAGGGAACAGTCTGAACGTATCATTAGAAATTTCAAGCTTGTTGAGAGGACAGCTTAATTCATCAATAGAAGTTTCAAACGAGTTGTGAGGACAGCTTGGAATTGATAGGCGAGTTGAGAGGGCAATCTGAATATATCAATAGAAATTTTTAGAAAGTTGTGAATACTGTTTTAAGTTATAAAACAAGTTGAAAAGACAGCCGGAAAGTACCGATATAAATTTTAAGTGGGTGTAGAGGACAGTTTGAAGTAAAAAGGAGAGTTTAGAGGACAGTCTGAAATTCATAATAGAAATTTCAAGCGAGTTGAGAGGACAGCTTGAAATTGAAAAGCGAGGTGAGAGGACAACCTGAACGAATCAATATAAGTGTCAAGTGAGTTTAATGCATAGCCTGAACTTACCAATAGAAATTTCAAGCGAGTTGAGAAGACAGCTGCAAATTGAAATGCGAGTTGAGATGACAGCTTGAAAACATCAATAAAATTTCAAGCGAGTTGAGAGAACCGCTGGAAATTGTAAGGCGAGTTGAAAGAAGAGCCTTATCAATAGAAATTTCAAGCGAGTTGACAGGACAGCCTGAACTTATCGATAAAAATTTCAAGCGATTTGGGAGAACTGTTTTAAATTAAAATACGATTTGGGAGGACAGCCTTAACGTATCGATATAAATGTCAAGTGAGTTGCGAGAACAGCCTAAGCTCATCAATAGAAATTTTAAGCGAGATGAGAGAACAGCCTGAAAGCATCGATATAAATGTTAAGTGAATTGAAAGGACATCCTGAACTGAGGGAACAGGTTGAACGTATTAATAGAAATTTCAAGTGAGTTAAGAGTACAACTTGAAATCGAAAGACGAGTTTAGAGGACAGTTTAAACTTATCAATAAAAATACGACAACTAGAAATTGAATGCGGCTTGAAATTGAAAGGCGGTTCAAACCTAAACGGCCTAAATGTTTCGATAAAAATGTCATGCGAGTTGAGGGGACAGCTTGAAATCAAAAAGTGATTTGAGAGGACAGCCTGTACGTATCGACATAAATGTCAAGTGAGTTGAGAAAACACCTTGAAATTCAATGGTGAATTGAGAGGGCAGAGAGGGCAGAAGATAATTAAAACGAGTTGTGAGGACAGCTTCAAATCGAAAAACGAGTTGAGAGGACACCCTGAACTTATCAATAGAAATTTCAAGCAATTTGAGAAGACAGCTTGAAATTAAACTCAAATTAAGCTCAGAATCGCCCGAAAGCGCTTCTAAAGACCAGGAAACGCATTTAAAGTTATATTTTTTTATATTTTTTTCATTTTTTTTTTTTTTATTAAGTTTAGAATTAAATTCAGAATGTCCAAAAAATGCTTCTAAATGCCAGAAAATGCATTTTAAAGTTGTGATCCCACATCAAGTTCAGAATGCCGAAAAAACGCTTAAGATGCATCTATAAAAAAAAACTTTGAGGTTCTGATTGATACTAAAATATTATTAAAAATAAAATAAATACATTATTTGACAAAATAACCCCTTGATTTGAAATTCCCTCTGAAGAAAAACTTTTAGAAGACAAATTAATTTGATTGGTTTTTGTCGTAGTTGATTGATAAATTGAATTCAGAATCTAGGTGACTGCAACGTTTCGAGTAGAAGTAATCCTTTTAATCGAAGTAAAAGTCTCGCGTCAAATTTTTAATGTCTCATATGAAGATTTATCACTTTATGCTGCAGCAGTCCTCATTAAAATTTTGACACCGAGTTGAGTTATGACGTAGCACCGAGAAAACACGAAAACAAAATTCACCAAAGTAAAATAACGCAATCTTTCTTTCCTCAATTTCGGTGAGGGTGACCTGGAAAACTAGAAAATGTCTGGAATAGAAAAAAAACTTTCTTGATTCTGCTGCAGCAGACGAATAAATCAGCTCTACTATTATTCAAGTTCGGGCCAAATAAATGAAAGTGTCAGTGCCAGAGGAACCTCAGTCTTGCTTGGGTAAGGGCTCCTATTTTCGGGGTATTCATTGACATTTATTTTCTTTTTTGGAAGTTCTAGTTCTAAATCGAAAAAAGAACCCTTCTGCCTTTGAGAAACAGCTGAACGATTTCCAGTTGGTTTTAAGGATTCAAATTTTCTTCTTCCACCACACCACAACAGAGTCTGGCTTTTGGGTGCTGCAAATTAAGCTTAGAGTCGACCATACAAAAATGAAAATCGATTCCGATTTTCTTCTTTGGTTGTTATTGGAAAATCTGAACGAAAATTGTCTGCTACTGTCGTTTTGCGCGTTTCGCTTAAATAAAATTCACATCTTCCAACATGGCGACCGTGCCAAATTTGTGCTACTGACGCTTGCTGCTGCTGGTGATGATTTTGGTTGCTTTGCTTCTGCTGGATGGGAAAATTTGACGAAAAACACACCGGTTGGAATAGCTTTTTGTGTTTTCTCAGATGCCATCAGCAGAAACTGCCAGCTGCTGTGAATCGCTTAGGATCTTTTGGGGAAGTGTGTGTTAGATTTCTCTTCTGTGCTTTTAACAAAGATGCATCAGATGCACTGTTTTGAAATGGAGTTGGTGGTTCTGTTATTACTTTACGGACGTGAGGTCGCTTGAAGAAGATTTTAAGCAGATTTGATTCACAGTTATATGAGTAAGCTGACAATATAGTCGAAAATACCATCTGCGAATAGTAAACAAACCTCAGTAAAATGGCAACCTTGAAATGGTTTACATTTTCAATCGTGAATATTTCAGCAAAGCTCCAAATTTATCGAACGTCAAAGTCCTCCCCAGAAAAGTGCATCCTTGAGCTTTAGGACAGTCAGCTGCTGCATTCTGATAACGAAAAAGTCATTCTCTATTATATTCGCTCAACTCTTCTATTCCATTCCGTCAACCAACCAAAAAAAACTTCAAGAGGAACAAATTTGCAGCTCCAGCAGCAAACAATCTGCACCACTTAAACATTCTAGTTCCGACCCCCTCCCCCCTTTTTGGACAAATTCTTCCATCCTTTCCACCCATCCACAACTCACTTTGTAAACTGTCATGTCCATGTGGCAATTTTCGGTATGATTTATGAGGTGAGCTGGAAAACGATAAAATATTTGACAGCTTTCTCTCGTTGCCCCCCAATGGCGTTGGCGCTCTTCGTTTGACTGCCGCTTTGGCTTGCTGACTGGACTGGACTGAGGCGAGTCCATCGACCGATCCGAGAAAGAAGGGACCCTCCCTGCGGAATTAACAAACTACTCCCGGAACATGGGAAAATGGGATGAAAAAAAAATTTCATCTGCTGATATGCTGACGAGGGAAACACAGGACCAAAGTGCTTCGAGCACAAATAACATTGCAGTATGGAGTCAGCTTCTGGCCGCGGCTGATGATTTAAAGGGGTGATTGGATTGGAGGGTGGCATAACAACATGTTGTTACGAGAAACATCATATCACAAGTGTCCCCTGCCTGACGGAGGACACGAGAAGTGATGTTTCTGCAATAAATTTGATTGATTAAAATTTGTTAATTTTTCCCTATCATAAATCATGACCCCTTCAGTGTATATTTTTATTTTTATTCAGTTGTAATTTTCCAGGGATTTATTCCATCTACCTACTGAAATCATCTCATGATCTCTTCTTCTGATTTTCTCATTTTCTCATCTTCTCATCTTGGCATCTTGTCATCTTCTCATCTACTCATCTTCTCATTTTCTCATCTTCTCATCTTTTCATCTTTTCAGCTTCTCATCTTCTCATCTTCTCATCTTTTCATCTTTTCATCTTCTAATCTTCTCATCTACTCATTTTCTCATTTTCTCATCTTCTCATCTTGTCATCTTGTCATCTTCTCATCTACTCATCTTCTCATTTCCTCATCTTCTCATCTTCTCATCTTCTCATCTTCTCATCTTCTCATCTTCTCATCTTCTCATCTTCTCATCTTCTCATCTTCTCATATTCTCATCTTCTCATCTTCTCATCTTCTCATCTTCTCATCTTCTCATCTTCTCATCTTCTCATCTTCTCATCTTCTCATCTTCTCATCTTCTCATCTTCTCATCTTCTCATCTTCTCATCTTCTCATCTTCTCATCTTCTCATCGTCTCATCTTCTCATCTTCTCATCTTCTCATCTTCTCATCTTCTCATCTTCTCATCTTCTCATCTTCTCATCTTCTCATCTTCTCATCTTCTCATCTTCTCATCTTCTCATCTTCTCATCTTCTCATCTTCTCATCTTCTCATCTTCTCATCTTCTCATATTCTCATCTTCTCATCTTCTCATCTTCTCATCTTCTCATCTTCTCATCTTCTCATCTTCTTATCTTCTCATCTTCTCATCTTCTCATCTTCTCATCTTCTCATCTTCTCATCTTCTCATCTTCTCATCTTCTCATCTTCTCATATTCTCATCTTCTCATCTTCTCATCTTTTCATCTTCACATCTTCTCATCTTCTCATCTTCTCATCTTCTCATCTTCTCATCTTCTCATCTTCTCATCTTCTCATCTTCTCATCTTCTCATCTTCTCATCTTCTCATCTTCTCATCTTCTCATCTTCTCATCTTCTCATCTTCTCATCTTCTCATCTTCTCATCTTCTCATCTTCTCATCTTCTCATCTTCTCATCTTCTCATCTTCTCATCTTCTCATCTTCTCATCTTCTCATCTTCTCATCTTCTCATCTTCTCATCTTCTCATCTTCTCATCTTCTCATCATCTCATCTTCTCATCTTCTCATCTTTTCATCTTCTCATATTTCCATCTTCAAATCTTCCCATCTTCTCATCATTTCGCCATTTTATTCTCTCATTTTCACATCTTCTCATCTTCTCATCATCTCATCTTTTCATCTTCTCATTCTCTTCTCTTCTCAACTTCTCATCTCCACACCTTCTCACCTTCTCACCTTCTTATCTTCTCGCCTTCTCATCTTCTGATCTTCTCAGCTTCTCATCTGAATTATTTTTGAAACATTTTGCTTATGTTTTTTCTAAATGTTTTTTTTTTAAATTTTATCTCATTTTTACATGTTTTTGTTTTTATTAAAAACATCTTTGACCACTTTTTTCCTTCAAATACAAACCCCATTCGATTTTGCAACACACCCAACATTTCAACATTGAAGAACGTGAGATCGTTTTAATTGCGATTGTCTGAATTTGATTGGTTCTGTAATCAGGAAAACTATAAAGTAATGCCGTCCAAAAAACCATTCGGTTTTGGCACATGGACCAAAATCGGATGTTGCCAAAATCGAATGTTGCCAAAAACGAACGGAGTCTTTATAGTTTTTTTTTAACTTTTTTTTATTTTTAGTATATTTTGGTTTATTTTTAACTCATTTTCATTTTATGTATTTTGTCTTTATTGACTCATTTTTTTCCCAGTTTCATCTCCATTTTTATCGGTCTTGGCTGATTTTGATTATATTTTATTTGCTGTTAACTTGTAATTTTTTTTTGTCAAAAACTGATTTTAGAATTTTATAAATCACCTAAGGGGGAGAAAATCGAAATTCTAATTTTGATGCCAAATGGCTAAGAAATACAAGAAACGTCAAGATTTGGTGTTGACTTTATTTCAAGTCCGATAGAACTAAAATTTTGCACAGGTCAGTTTCTTGAGCCAATTTACAAAATGTTTAGGGTTTTTATATAATAATTTCTGTTTAATCTATGAGTGATTTTTGTAATTTTTAAATCATTTTAATTTTCTTATTTTTGTAAAACTTTTGTCTTAAGCGACTTTCAGTTTTGTCTCAAAAAGGACATGTTTTTGTTTTGTTTTTTTTTCACTTACTTTTGACACATTTTCGTCTTTTATTTGAATTGGATAAGTTTCATTTTTATTTTACTTTGTGATTGATTTTTCTCTAATTTTTATCTTTGAATTTTGATCTGAATTTATGATTCAGTATATTTTCGACTTTCAATAAATAGTTGTTCGTTTTTTTTTAATTTTTTTTTTTTTCAAGTGTGTTTCTCATTTTTGCATATATTTTCTTTCAATTTTGTGAAATTTCATCAAATTTTTATTTTTCTTTTCATGTCAAATATGAGACTCAAGTTTATCTTGTTGATAAAACATTTTTGTCTCATTTATTGGATATGTGATGATTGGTACCTATGATTGCCTTATTTTCCTTTTATTCTCAACATATTTTTCTTGTCTTTTTTTGCTTTTGTGCTTGTTTTATGATTTTCAGTTTTCGTCTAAAGTTTGTCTTTTTTTTTGTAATTTTTCTATAATTGTTTTATCATTTTTAATCATTGAATGTTTCAGTGTTATCAAATCGACGTTTAATTTTAGTCTTTGTTGTGATTTGATTATTCGTCTCATTTTTGTATCCTTCCAGTCTTTTTTCTTTTGCATTTTTTTGGTGATTCAAGTAGTTTTGTTATTTTTGTTTTATTTCCTCCTCATATTTATTTCAAATTAAATCTCAATTTTATCCATTTTAAAGATTTTTTCATTTCTAACCCATTTCTTTTTCAATTTTGATTGATTTTTGAGTTGTTTTTTCACATTTTTTCCTATATTTCTCATTTATTAATTTTTTCAGTTCTTTAATTATTATCGTTTACGTTTCTTCAACAATTTCTTTTATATATTTTCTTATCATTTTTGTCTGCATTTTTTCTCGTATTAATAACATTTAAGTGCGTTCATGTTCCAAATCTGGTCGAATCTTTGTCTTATATTTCTACTTTTAGACTTATTTCTCTCATTTCCGTCACAGATTTGTTAAATTTTAAAAGTTTTTTTATTGTTATTACTTTGGTCTGATTTTCCTCTTATGTCTCACTATTGTGATTTTTTGTTTTTTTTAATTGAATTTTAGTTTTATTTTTGACTCATTTTGACTATTTCCTTTAATACTTGTCACATTCTTGATCCTGTGTTATCCCAATTCAGACTTATGTTTGTCTCATAACTGTTCTCGTTTTCAGTTCATTTTCGATTCATATTTGTGTTATTTTTCTACTAATTTTTTTCAGTTTTTCCATGTTTAAACTCAATGAAGTCTCCTTTTCAAAGCATTTTTATTGATTCGTTTTACTTTTAACCTAATTCTTTTTTCTAACTTATTGCATATGTCTCATAATGGTCTAATTAAAATTCAATGGTTTTCTTGCTAATGTCTCTAACTTGTTCATTGATATATTAAATGTTTCATTGTTGAGTGATTTTTGTCAAATTTTCGTCTCATTTTTTTCCAGTTCTATCTCAATTGAGTATAGTTTTTTTTTCTTTTGCTCAATTTATGTTTTCTTTTTCTTTCCTTACTGTCTCTTTTTTGTTTCATTTCAGTTTTATTGTTGTCTCAATTTTTTTACAGTTTTGAATAACTTTTGTAAAATTTGTCACTACTTTCATTAACTTTTACGCTTGTATAGTTTGTTATATTTTTATTCAGTTTAGTCTGAAGGTTTTTTTTTTGTTATTTTCTTCATTTTGTTTTTTTGTCTCATTTTAAAGTAGGTTTTTTTTATCTTTTATACCAGTTTTATTTCTATTTAGACTCATTCTAATTTTTTTCGTGGCGTATTTTGACTCCTGTTTATAAACGTTTTGTTTATTTTTTCTCATATTTGTTTTATTTTAGTCTTGTTTATGTAACATTTTGCACTGATGTAAGCCCATTTGGGCTGATTTTTGTCTCATTTTTGACTCAAATTCGTTATTTTTTTTAAATTTTTATCCTTTTTTTTATTATTTTTGTATCAAATTTTCCATTTTGGATAAAGTTTTGCAGTTTGGTATTATTTTTCTCTCAACTTTGTGTCATTGTCGTGTCACTTTGACTTAATTTGACATAATTCTCATTTCTGATTTATTGCATATGTGCCATAGTAGTCTTATTTAAAAATTTTTTGTTTTTTTTTTGTTCTAGTCTCTAACTTGTTCATCGATTAATTAAATCTTTTACTGTTGAGTGATTTTGTCCAATTTTTGTCTCAGTGCTATCTCAAATGAGTCATATTTTTGTTTTTTTTTTTTTGTTCAATTTATGATTTATTTTTCTTTCATTGCGGTCTTTTATTTTGTCTCATTACAATTTCATTGCTGTCTCATTTTTTTTCAGTTTTGAATAAATTTTGTAATTTTGTTCAATTCTTTCATAATAGTTCACGTTTGTCTTTGTTTGTCGTATTTTTGTGTCTCATTTTTGTTATGTTTGGTCTGATGCTTGTTTTATTATTTTCTTCATTTCGTTTTGTTTTTGTCTCATTTTATGTTTTTGATTGTTATTTATTTCAACTTGTTCTATCGCAGACTCGTTAAAAAATTTTGTCTTGGCGTGTTTTGTTCATTTTTTTTATAAAATTATTGTTTATTTTTGTCACATGTTTGACTTATTTATTTCCGGTTTTTTTGGTCTCTTTTTTTATTCCTTTAAGTCTTATTTTTGTATATTTTTGTCTCGGTTTTGGCTTAAACTCGTTATTTTTTATCTTTTTCAAATGGCTTTTGTTTCAAACATTTCATCTCAATTGAATTATGAATAATTGTATCAATTTTCTCTCAACTAAGTATCATTGTGTTGTCACTTTGACTAAGTTTTATCTCAATACTGCCCGACCTTTATCATTTTTTTCTTTTTGTAATTTTTGCAGTTTTCGAGAAGTTTCACCGTTATATCCATTACATTTTTGGTTTTAATTTTTGTTTTATTTCGAATTTACAATTGAGAAAATTATACGTTTTTTTTTTATTGTTTTTTTTTGTAATGTTTCTGGTTGGGTTCTGCTATTTTCTTGGCATACTTCTGGTTTAATTTGTGTGTTTGTGCCTCCTGGAAATTTTATGAAAATACTTCGTCTTTTTCATGTTATGATAATGTTTTTGGTTTTATTCTGTTATTTAAGTGAAATGCTACTGGTTTTAATGCCTGTTTGTGCCTCGTGGGAATTTTATGAAAATATTTAGTCTTTTTCATATAATGATTCATTGTTTGGTTTTTTTTTGTTAAATTTAAAATTTTTTGGAATTTTTGAATTTTTATAGAATTTAATATCAGAAGGGTGATGCGTTGGTTTAAAAAATTTTCAAGTGATGTTGTTGTTATATCAATGTGAGATTTTGCTTAAGCAAATAATAATGAAATTAAATTATTACAAAAAAAACATTTTTCATGGTGACCGTTTGTCATTTACTTAAAAAAAAGTCATATCGGATATTGGTAAGCCAAATCCAGCAAATAACTATGCGTTTTCAACATTCTATATCAACCTAAAAGTGCTGATAATTCTAATTTGAGAAACAGGAGGGGAAAAATATAAATAGATCGAGGACTCAATCCATTTTTTTTTTGTTGCTTCGAAATTACAAAGTGTGCTTGGATGCTTTTTCATCTTACATGGCGACCGTCAAAAAAGGTTTTGAGATTTTCAATGTTCCTCATCAGTGATAATTTTAAAAAACTCAAGTTTTTGGCTGATATCAGCTTTTTTATTTCAAAAGTTTCTCCATCATTTTGTAATTTTTTAACTTTTAAATCGAATCCAGTTCACCGTTTCCTGTGTTTTCACACCGCGATCGCCATTTGCAGCACAGCACCAAAACGCTGAGTGGGTGAGTGGAATAAATTTTCTCCATCCAAAATACCTTCCATCCATGAATGAGATGCAGTTTTCCAGTTTGCCATTCACGCTGTCAAGTGGAAAGTGCGTCTCATTCGACGAGCCCACATGCATCGCCCTTTACATACTCCCCCGCAGAACTGTAAATGCAGGGACAAATGTGAGGGCGGCAGTTGGGCGTGACATGACAACTTCACGACAACTCCAACAGCAGCGATTGCCACCCACTTCAGAGGGACAGCGAGGTGCTAACAGGATTTTTCGGGCTTGTGCAGGAGTTTTGGGGGGTTTGTTAGTGTAAATGATGATGCTTTTAAAGTGTTGCGCTTCACGTTTCGGTGTGTAAAATGGAGTGTAGTTAGTTGTTAATGGTTATGTTTTTTTTTCGTCTTTTACAACCAGCTGATGCAATCCTCCATTGCATTGGTCCCGGGTTTTTTTCCCTCTACTTTTCATTCTGATAAAATGGAGCAAGGGGATGGTGTTGATTGTTGATTGGATGGGAAAAGTTGTTGCTCGGCTCGCAAAAGTGTGGTTTGCATTCGAAACATGTGTTGTGAGGGTCGTTTTTTGCTCCCGTCCCGTGTTTTGATAATGCTGTTCGCATTCCCGGTTAAAAGTTTTGTGCAATGACATTGGCTGCCTGCCTGCCTGCCTACCTATTGCTGGCTCGAGGATCGGAAGAGAAAACTTTTCAATGGGATTTTTATACATTTTTCCTCATTTCATTCCGACTCTTCAAACGAGAGCCGGGGAGCTGAAACGATCCTATGATTGATGGAAAACTCAATAACGGAGATTAGAGTGGATTCCGGTGGAAGTGATTTACAAGGCAGATTAAGGGGAGGTTTAAATTGAGCCAAACAAATTTATGTAACGTGATTAGGGCTACAGGAGCATTTATTTGATTTCTTTAAAGAAATGTTCATATTTTCTTAATTTCTAATTTTTTTTTTAATTTCGTTTATGAGGTATTAAAAGTAATTTGAAAGAACATAATTTGAAAAAACTTTTAATGAAAACCTAAAGAATTTCGACAATTTTGACAATTTTGACAATTTTGACAATTTTGACAATTTTGACAATTTTGACAATTTTGACAATTTTGACAATTTGACAATTTGACAATTTTGACAATTTTGACAATTTTGACAATTTGACAATTTTGACAATTTTGACAATTTGGACAATTTGGACAATTTTGTCCATTTTGACAATTTTGACAACTTTGACAATTTTGACAATTTTGACAATTTTGACAATTTTGACAATTTTGACAATTTTAACAATTTTGACAATTTTGACAACTTTGACAATTTTGACAATTTTGACAATTTTGACAATTTTGACAATTTTGAAGATTTCGACAATTTTGATAATTTTGTCACTTTTGAAAATTTTGACCATTTTGTCAATTTTGTCAATTTTGTCAATTTTGTCAATTTTGTCAATTTTGTCAATTTTGTCAATTTTGTCAATTTTGTCAATTTTGTCAATTTTGTCAATTTTGTCAATTTTGTCAATTTTGTCAATTTTGTCAATTTTGTCAATTTTGTCAATTTTGTCAATTTTGTCAATTTTGTCAATTTTGTCAATTTTGTCAATTTTGTCAATTTTGTCAATTTTGTCAGTTTTGTCAATTTTGTCAATTTGTCAATTTTGTGAATTTTGTCAATTTGTAAATTTTGTGAATTTTGACAATTTTGTCAATTTTGTCAATTTTGTCAATTTTGTCAATTTTGTCAATTTGGTCAATTTTGTCAATTTTGTCAATTTTGTCAATTTTGTCAATTTTGTCAATTTTGTCAATTTTGTCAATTTTGTCAATTTTGTCAATTTTGTCAATTTTGTCAATTTTGTCAATTTTGTGAATTTTGTCAATTTTGTCAGTTTTGTCAATTTTGTCAATTTTGTCAATTTTGTCAATTTTGTCAATTTTGTCAATTTTGTCAATTTTGTCAATTTTGTCAATTTTGTCAATTTTGTCAATTTTGTCAATTTTGTCAATTTTGTCAATTTTGTCAATTTTGTCAATTTTGTCAATTTTGTCAATTTTGTCAATTTTGTCAATTTTGTCAATTTTTAAATTTTGTCAATTTTTACAATTTTGACAATTTTGACAATTTTGACAATTTTGACAATTTTCACAATTTTGACAATTTTGTCAATTTTGTCAATTTGTAAATTTTGTCAATTTTTACAATTTTTACAATTTTGAAAATTTTGACAATTTTGACAATTTTGACAATTTTGACAATTTTGACAATTTTGACAATTTTGACAATTTTGACAATTTTGACAATTTTGACAATTTTGACAATTTTGACAATTTTGACAATTTTGACAATTTTGACAATTTTGACAATTTTGACAATTTCGACAGTTTTGACAATTTTGATAATTTTGACAATTTTGACAATTTTGACAATTTTGACAATTTTGACAATTTTGACAATTTTGACAATTTTGACAATTTTGACAATTTTGACAATTTTGACAATTTTGACAATTTTGACAATTTTGACAATTTTGACAATTTTGACAATTTTGACAATTTTGACAATTTTGACAATTTTGACAATTTTGACAATTTTGACAATTTTGACAATTTTGACAATTTTGACAATTTTGACAATTTTGACAATTTTGACAATTTTGACAATTTTGACAATTTTGACAATTTTGACAATTTTGACAATTTTGACAATTTTGACAATTTTGACAATTTTGACAATTTTGACAATTTTGACAATTTTGACAATTTTGACAATTTTGACAATTTTGACAATTTTGACAATTTTGACAATTTTGACAATTTTGACAATTTTGACAATTTTGACAATTTTGACAATTTTGACAATTTTGACAATTTTGACAATTTTGACAATTTTGACAATTTTGACAATTTTGACAATTTTGACAATTTTGACAATTTTGACAATTTTGACAATTTTGACAATTTTGACAATTTTGACAATTTTGACAATTTTGACAATTTTGACAATTTTGACAATTTTGACAATTTTGACAATTTTGACAATTTTGACAATTTTGACAATTTTGACAATTTTGACAATTTTGACAATTTTGACAATTTTGACAATTTTGACAATTTTGACAATTTTGACAATTTTGACAATTTTGACAATTTTGACAATTTTGACAATTTTGACAATTTTGACAATTTTGACAATTTTGACAATTTTGACAATTTTGACAATTTTGACAATTTTGACAATTTTGACAATTTTGACAATTTTGACAATTTTGACAATTTTGACAATTTTGACAATTTTGACAATTTTGACAATTTTGACAATTTTGACAATTTTGACAATTTTGACAATTTTGACAATTTTGACAATTTTGACAATTTTGACAATTTTGACAATTTTGACAATTTTGACAATTTTGACAATTTTGACAATTTTGACAATTTTGACAATTTTGACAATTTTGACAATTTTGACAATTTTGACAATTTTGACAATTTTGACAATTTTGACAATTTTGACAATTTTGACAATTTTGACAATTTTGACAATTTTGACAATTTTGGCAATTTTTTGAATTTTGGTTGTTGTTTTGGAATCCTGCCATATTTGTCGACTTTTTTGATCTTGTTTTTGATTGTTTTTTTTTACTTGATTTTGAAATTTTTATTGGGTTTGACAAGGAAAATTTTAAAGCAATATCAAATCAATTAGAATTTATCTAGCGATGGGAAGCAGATGAAAATAATCCAGGAACTGCAAACTTGAGCCGGGGTTTGTTATTTGTCGATAAATCAGACTCCTGCTGCACTTCCCAGAATATGTTTTTCCAATTTAGTTGTGAAAGTTCGCTCTTTCGATTCATCTAGACTGAATGCGCCCCTCCTTTATTTACCCACTTTTTGATTGGTTCTAGCAAATATTGACGCCGAAATGTATGCAACCGGTTTACATCCATCCCGATTTTGTTGAACTAATCCTTATGGCGAGAGTGTAGCTCAATCCAGCAACTACTTCATTCCAATATTCTTGTGTGTGTAGCTAGTTAGTAAGTCCTCTCGATGGAAAGGTTGCTCTAATCGTTGTTTGATAACTTTCCAATTAGTGGCAACAGCACTTCCAACCATAAAACAACCCGTATGTCGACGGAAGGTCTTCTGGCTGCGGGTCCTCCCCCGCAAAGTTTAAACTCCCCCAACGACCTCTCTTCTTCTTCGGGGCAACTTTTCGGAAATTGTTCCGATATAACAGAAACGAGCTGCTACACCCTTATAGAAAAGTAATTACCGGTGTGTCATCCAGCGGTTTCTTCGCCCAAAAACCTCCAAATGTCTCATCCATCAAATCGGTGGTAAAATGGTGGTCGTAGAAATTGGATCCCCACCTTCTCCGTATTTTGGGGTGCCAATCCAAAAGATGTGTATGTGTGTCTCGAAGCGTGTTTGTTTATGGGGAAGCATTTACTTGAATGAAAACACCCGAATTGGAAAGTTCGTAGAAACTAAGCTGCCTCGGGGAGGCTTTTAATCACTCCATTTAGTTTCAACCGGGGTTTGAAGAAAGTTCGTTTCATCTTTTCCGGGAAGGAGCACGCGCCCCGGCAAAAAACTTTCTGTGAAACCGGCTGAAGAGAACCGATTTAGAAAGTCGCCATCGGTTTGGGGTTCATAAATATTGGTAATTAATGTTTGCACTAGTTTTTGGCTGATTTGGTTCTAGCTGGTCTAGAAAATGGTTGGATAATTGTGGCTTTGGAAGATTCCTTAAACTAAACATTGTGTTTACTTAGCACACTGTTCTTAATATGCGTCTATCTTATCTATAATGAGCTTACGGACTTAATTTCTATACATAAACTTGCGTCTATCTTATCTATGTTGAGCTTACGGACATAACTTCTATACATAAACTTATTGGACTAAAGGACAAACCTCTGATCAATAGAAAACATTGCTCAAAAAAGATAAATTTACCATAAAAACATGGACAAAAATCTTAGGGCTTGTGATATAGCTTAGTTGGCAAGTCAGTTGCTTCCTGAGCCGATGTCCGTGAGTTCGAGCCCCAAAAGTAAACATCGATCACAGTTGTACTGGATATGATTTTCAGTGACTGTCTGCCAACTGCATCATTGATATCGCGGATGACATGCAGATGATAAAACGACTATAATCGAAATAAAAAAAAGCAAAAAAAGTACAAAAATCTCATCTTGACATCTTGAAAACATGACATAGGCAGAAATCAAAACACATTCTACATCGCAAAGCTACAGAAACTTTAAAAATGTTTCATTTAAACATCAATAACACTAGTTTACACAATTAAAAAAAAAAAATCGTGAACTTGATTAACTGACCAACATTTTTAATGTAAAATCGGGCGCTGAATCCGAAAATGCAATTCAAAAAAATCTCAGTAGAACCGTTTTTGAGTTATGCTCCAAATATGAAATTTCGAAAAAATTAAAAAAGTTCTTGTACTTAGATTAAAATATCTCGGACGGCATAACAGTAATTTGAAATCCCTCTTTTGCATATTGAAGGTGAATTAGTTTTCTATCGATCATCTGAAAACTGTTTTTGCGTTTAACCAACAGTATTGCTGATATTAGTGACTTTATGAGAAAAAAAATTATAAAAAACGCATTTATTTAGAGAAAATTTTGTTCCAACGAAAGTTTTAGACTCGATGGTAGTATTTAAATAATCTGATTTTATTTTGCGCTTGATTGTCAATTAAAAAAAAAGATTTCAAGTGGTTATTTATCAAAATCGGTTGAAATTTAAGAAGTTATGGCTACTTTACCATAACTGAAATTTTTGGAGTTTTTAATAGTTTAACGAACCGCAGTACACTTATCATAGTATAGGAAGAATGAAACATGATAAATCTCACTCGCTCCAAGTCAAAATTATTTATTAGCTTACCAGAAGGTCACATGCCAAGTTTCTGGAAGATCTGACCATAGGGAGGGGTTGCTTAAGTCTAAAACGTGAATAAAATTTTGAGGTATTTTGCCCGGAAGGAACGAAAAATACTGGTTTTTCATCAATAACTTTTTTCATCACTAGCTGATTTTTTTTACAGTTGATTTTCTTAAAGCCTAAGTTGAGACAAATATTTCACCCCAAGACTGTAACTCGATTGGATTTGAAACAGTAAAGTTATTGCAGTTCAAATGCCGCAAATTTTGTCCAACACGCAATGAGTACTTCTTACGCATTGCGTTTTATACGACAATTTTCGACGAAAATACAATCTTTGAACCGCAATAACTTTTCTGTTTCAAATCCAAAATATTTGTCTCAACTTAGGCTTTAAGAAAATCAGTTTTTTATAATTTTTTTATAAGTCACTAATATCAACAATACTGTTGGTCAAACGCTAAAACAGTGTTCAGATGATCGATAGTAAACTTATTAACCTTCAATATGCAAAAGAGGGATTTCAAATTACTGTTATGCCATCCGAGATATTTTAATCTAAGTACAAGAACTTTTTTAATTTTTTCGAAATTTCATAATTGGAGCATAACTCAAAAACGGTTCTACTGAGATTTTTTTGAATTTCATTTTCGGATTCAGCGCCCAATTTCACATTGGAAATGACCTTCAGTTTACTGAGTTCAAAAATGCTGTAAACTAGTGAATCAGTTGGTGAAACCAAACAATCAAAACAGCGGACGAAAAGTTACTTTTTTGTTCAAAAAAATTCTGCAGCCTCACTGTTGCACTGTATTTAAATTCTTCTAGCTGCAGCTTATTGCTGAAGATTCTTATGACGATATCAAAATTGAATAAAAAAAAAAATAATCAAATCATTCCATATCATTTCAAATGGCAGCCCTGCACTGAATGTTGGGTAGGAGCTATCAAACGCTGGAAACTTGCTGGCGAGTTTCACCATTTGTTGAAGTGTTTTGTGTCATTGGTTGCTTCGATTGTCTTGAAAGTTGAAATAATTGGGTTTTTAGGACAAAAATTGTTACGTATTACTGACAAACTCCTCCCACCTCGGAAATGTGAGTGGGAGGTCGCATATAAAATCGATTTAAAATATAACACAAATCGATAATTTTCACATCATTTGTATCAAATTTGGTACACATGTGTTTTTTATGCGTTGTGTAAAAGAGAAGTAGTAGGCAGAGCTGCCATTCGAAAAGATGTGGAAAAACTAAATTAATTTATTCAATTTTGAATTCGTTACAACTTTTGATTGACGCATCATTGAGGTCCACAATCTTGGACAAAGTTTTTTTAGCAACTTCAGCAATAAGATGCGGCTGGAAGAATTTGATTTCAGTGCAACAGTGAGGCTGCAGGGTTTTTTAACAAAAAAAAATCCACTTTTCCATACAAACTTTGTTTTTTCTTGCTCCAGCCTAGAGCCACCGAAATTTTCACAACTGTTACTAAGCTCAAAAGGAACCCTAAACCGTTTCATACTTTTTTGGCCGAATTCTGACCAGACTAGTACGTATCAAGGCAAATAATTTATATAAAAAAATCGATTTAATCCAAAAATTGTTGCAAATTCGTTACATTTTGAAACGAAGAATTCAATAACAGAAGTGATCGTTTTGAAGAGTTGTTTAATTTTTCTGTTGAAAACTCATTATAAAAAAATTGATTTAATTCAAAACAAACCTTTGATAATAGTCAAATGACGATTTGATTAAGCGTAAAAAAACGTTTAGCAGAAGCTTATTAAAACTGTGAAGATAATTGGTTGAATCTTGGATTCCTAATACACAGTATTGTTTATATGTCGTTGGGTTATGTAATGGTTAAAAACTGATTTTTTTCAAAAAAAAAATACACTCTTTTCAAATGGGTTTTTTTTTTTTTGAAAAAAACTCAAACGTTATCTAACTCGAAAAATAAAAGTCTTAGAAATCTGCAAAATCACATGTTTTTTTATGGTGCTGAAACGAACACAATTTGAAATTTTGGAGAAAATCCGAAGACCCCCGGCGCAAATTATCAGATAATAAAAAAATATCCCCTGTTAAAACACTTATATGGAAGAAGTTTTTTACAAACAGTTAAGGTAAATGTACCCGACCTTGGCACCTAAGACATGGTTTACCCATTTTTCAAACTTTCCAACCTTTCTGTTGAGTGCACCATAGAACATCCTTTGAAGAATTCACTTGCTAAGTTGCTTAGAGTTCAACAAAAATATGTTTTCTCTATGCAACTTTCATTAATGTGAGCTAAATGCATGCAAAGTACTCACTTCGGTGCTCCAATTACTTGGCCGCCGTACCAATTGTTTGCCGTTTCGATTATCCGATTCTTGACCACCAGCAAAGTGCAATAGATTTCAACCAACAATCCTCAACTGACAGTAAACAGAATCGTTGGCTTCTCTGAATATAAGGCCACTGACAGAATGACGTCAGCTGAGCGTAAAGTTCTATGCGACGATGGAACACCGGACATACAACAAAAAGGCTTTCGAAAACATTGATGAAATTTGGTTGGAAGGGAAGCACAAAATATGCTTTCATTTCAAAAAGTCGGAAGTCCAGATGTTTGCAATTTTTTTTAAATTTAGAAACTATAAACTTTCTACTCATTTAAACAAAGGGATGATTATAAACACATCAGGTTGTTTCAGAATATTTGTGTATGAACAAGAATCTTTGGTTTATGAATGACAACCAAACCTTCATCATGGGGACCGATTCAGAAACGAATTATGTCCGCGAGTGGTTTGAATTTTCTATTTTTTGTGAACATTAAATCCCTTTGATGAAATCTAAACTAACATATTTTGTAAGCAAACTTTTTAAACTGAACACTTCAAAAAATACAGTAAGTTACTTATGAAGGACTGATAAAATCTGAATGAAGCCAGTCAATCTTTAGGAAAAGTATTTCAGATGGCATAGGCTTATCTAGACTAGCCCAGGTTTTCAACTTAGAGTTTAAAAAAAAAATGGTGTTGTCCAGCTGCCGTATCTGGCCCCGATTGATTCACATTCCTCCATTTTAAAAAAATTTCACAGTTCATCATTTTTGCGAATTTTTTTGAGACAATTCCATCAAAATAAAAATCAAATACGACTTGAACGGGAGTAATACTGAAAGGTTTGAGCCGTGTCAAAACAACGAATTATTTAAAAAAAAAAACGACTTGAACGTGGTTGTTGTGAAAGTGGTACTGTAACTTTGAATTGAAAAATCTTATTTTGAACTTTTCTCATCGATTAGATTTTTCCAAATATTGGAAAAATTGTTTAGATTTTCTGAATTTTTTTTGGAAAATTTCCTGACTTGAATGCTAACTTGACAAATTCAGGAATGCTAAACCTAACGATAGATTCATTTACGACATTTATATGGTTCTGTGCATCATGATGTGTTGTCATTTATAAATCATTGTTTAAATTATTTCTTTTGAGTTTTTATAGACCAAAACTTGATAGTAAAATACTCTAGGAGACTTGCGATTGCGACACATAGGGATATTTCCACTACCAAACAACTATCTCTGTATTGTGGAGTTTGGCTTCATAAAGTAAGAAATTGACAAATTCTTGAATGGTATTTTAAAATTTTGCCCTTTTGAATTTGTTAGCTGAGATTAAGAGCTTCTAGCAAGAGCCATCTCGAATGCCCGGGGCATTGCGCAGTGGTTTGACACGCCAAATATATGTTAGAATGTAAACCTTGCTAAAACATTTTTTGAAATTCGACTCACATCTTAAATTTAAAGAAATGATTGGAAAGAAAACGATATTTTCCTGAACTTTCAACTTCTGTTTACAAGAAAAAAATTAGAACAAAAATCCAAAAAATTAAATCTTAGTATATGGTTCCCATGCAATAGAAAACGAATCCGAAACTCAATTAATTATGTATTTTATATACTAAAGTCATAAATTGCCATGTATCTAACAGTTTTTTTTTTATAAGACAAACATCTTAAGTCTTGTGAGTTACTTAATTTCACTTAGTTATTATTATTTCGAACCACTGTGTTCTTTCAGAGACCACGTGGCATTTGCTCGGCAGACTGCAATGCAAATGCTGTTCGCACGCACAAAAATGTACCTTCGATGCATGGTTCCCAAAGCACGATTTTTGCATTTTCAATGCTTAGATATGATTTTAGTTAGTCGAATCACTTATGTTCTCCAACTTATTTCTTAGCTTAAGTTGATAGAAACGGTCTTAGCATACAACCCAATTAGTATGAAATATTTGTGCGTAGTTTTAAATGAATTTGTAAGGGAAAACATCAGCCCGAAAATACCTCTTTAATGAACATGAATTTTTTCCAGCTTCCAACACTGGTGGTATATTTCGATTGAAGTAGCATGCCAAGAAATGGAACCAAATAAGTTTTAAATTTTTATTCAAAACCTAAACATATATTCATTCTTTTTTATTTCGTAATTTTTAATTTTTTGCCGAGTTTAACTGTAGGCATGAGTATTTTTTACAAATTTTTCAAATAAATGTCCGCGTTTGTAATCGCATGTGAATTTAACAGTTGCACTAGAAAGGTGAGTTAATCTGCTTTTCATACGGTGATTTCCAACATAATTGCCTCGGATGCAGATCGAAAAAATTAACTACTTTAATTAAGTATGAACACAGAGAACAGACGTACAAGCTAGCCCACGAAACTTGTGTAAAATATCCAACGACCGTTTAGACCAATTTTTGTTTTTTGGCTGGGCCACCAGGTGGCTCCAAACACACCAAAGGGAACTGTCAAACCCAAACTGAGAAAAAAAAACAAAATTTTGGTCAGTTTTGAACAGGTCGTATGAACTGTTTGGCATGTTTCAAGAAAATCGTTTTTGAAGTTTCGTTAAATTTTCGTCACGTTGCGTAATGGAAAAATATCTTAATCTTTAATCCCTCTTTCCTTCGAACTAGAAAGTCCTAAATTTTTAACAACGGAATGCAAAAGTGATTCTCGAATTGGTTCTAATGGATAAGAAAGATCGTAAAAAATGTACCTAATTGACTGGATATAGCCGATCCGTCCTCTATAAACGTCCAAAAAGTGCAAAAGTTTATTCCAAAACTGTGAGTTATTTTGACTGCCTCAGTTGTGGAAAAATAAGGGGAATGAAAATCTGTCTAATCAAAAGTAACTCTTACTGCATTTATCTGGCAAAAAATGGAACCCGTCTATTTTATAGCAGCATTAGTTTAATTATTGATGTGTTCATATACGATAAGCCATTTCGAAAACTGGCACTTGAAAATTTGATTTGTAACTTTTGAACGGCGCAATAGATGGCACTGTTTCAAGTAAATTTTTAACGTATTTTTTGGATGCCTGCATTTGAAATTTTACACACTTTTTTGAAGATTTTTTGTTCAAGCTTGTACGTCTGTTCTCTGTGGTATGAACTATCAAAAAATTCAGTATGCACAGATTTGGAACAAATTATTCGTTTTGCAATGAAAATATATTCAAAATTTTTAAGCTCAATTTGGATCTGAAAAACATGAAAAAAATGATGGCATGCCAAGAAAAGGACCATGCCAAAATAGGGCTCACTTACCCTAACGTTCGAAAACCGCGCATGGAAAAAGTATTTGGACTGCCAAACTATTAGTATTATAGTTTTTCATAGAGTTATATTCCAACTAAAGAACTGAAACAGTTTTCAAACGATTTTACATAACGTACCTACTATTTTTAAATTTGAACAAAAATCCTGTAATTCGTATAATCTGTTAAGGAATTAAAAACGTTAGTGAGTTACCATTAAAATAAAACGATACAGATAAGTTTGGTAAATTTATTCAATCATTGTAAAAGCTACAAAATTTAACACTTGAACTAACGATGAACTTACACCACTTATCCACTTTCAATCAAATTGAGTCACATCACAAGGTTTCCAAAACTATAAATTTTGTAAAAATCGACTGAGAAAACGGTTTTAAGCGAGGAGTGTCAAATTAACACTCAAAGTCTGATTAGGCAGTTTATCTCCCTGGGCTAGGGTGCGTCCATGAGAAAAGTTATGAAGCAAATTTGATGATTTCAAGAACGAGGATCCCTCAGTTTTTTTTCTTTATTTGGGAGTACCCAAATAAAGTTACAAGCCGCCAAACTTCCAAAAGTATCATATTGACACTCAAGAACGGATAAGTGTTAAATGACGTCTAATAAGATTTTAATTTGATAATTGTGAGTTGTTGAATTTGGGGATTTTTTATTCTTTGACCGGTTTGCGCGACCGCAACACCGAATTTTCTGCAAAAAATACCATTGTATAGCCCATTTTAAGATACAATGTTCATCTGAAGACACCAAAGTGGGACTAAAACTCCTCTTAGAGTCATGGAAGAAACAATAACAGTTAATCAATTTTTTACATTGAAAACTAACGGTGGAAAACAACATTTTTAATGACATCAACATAAACAAGCAATCGATAAGTGATGAGGAAATTTGATGAAAATCCAGTTTTTTATGCTTCTTCAGAACATAAAATCTCAGAATCCCTTTCACTGTCGAGAATCAGTGAAATCTTTCTGTTATCAGATTTAGCTGAAGTTTTTACTAAGGTTTTCTGATGATTATTTTATATCATAAATTTTTTTTTCTGAAAGTATTTTGATTTTTAGGAAGGTATTTTTTGAGACAAATTTGATAAATGAAATAAAATATATCCTAAATTGTTATTTTTATTTGCTCTTCACACGATGATACAAAAAACATAATTTGCTCAGCAAAGTTAAAGTGTACAAAAATCTTCATCTTTTGATGTCATTGGTATTAAAAATAAAACGCTAGGTTCGCTTCTTGGCCAGTTGAATAAAAATTTTTGAACAATATTTTTTCCTCGAAAACAGCTTGCTGATTTCAAATTTTGATACAAATGTGATTAATTTTTTATTTTTTAAGTGAAGTTTTTAACCTAAAAAAAATTCAAGAAATTTAAAAAGTTTTGTGAAATATCTAGGACTTAGATTTTTCTAAATCAAATCTTTAAAAAGTGGACTTTTTTCAAAGGTCACGTTTGCGAAACCTCTAAAAAGTTTTTTTTAGTTGACCCAATACAAAAATTTGTTCTTCACGTCCTAATTTCCCATTTGAAGGGTGAGCCTCCAGATTTCCAGAAAATATGCAGTTTTGTGACACCCTAATGTTTATATCTGATTTTTTTAGCCACTTTTTGTGTTCCCAACCACAAGAACTGCAAACTTCTATTATCGGCAATGACTTTGCTTTACAATGATCTTCGATCGAAAAGTTAATGTACTCAGTGAATGACAAGGCTATAGAAGCAACATTCCCATTACATTAATGTTTGTTTTCGATCAATGTTTGTTTTCGATGCAAAAAAGAGATTGATTGGCGTTATTTCTTTCATAATTCTTAAAGGAGATGTTGGCCCACTTTGATGTCATAAATTAGGCTATATGATGGTGTTTTTTCGCAGAGTATTCTTTGATGTAGAGGATAATTTTAGACACCATTTAAAGCTTATTCACAATTTTTCATGTTAAATTTCTTAACTTAAATTTCTTTAGTATTTTTTTGGAAAAGCTGATAGAATTGCGATGCGTTTTGATGTGCTATTTTATAATTTCCGTTGAAAAATAAAAGAGTTATGTAGCGCTCAAATATGGTTTTATTTTATTTACAAAATAAAATCTTACCAAATCTAAAACGAAAAACAAAAATGTTAGAAATCTGAAAAAAATACATGTATTTTTAAGTCGTAAAAATGAAACCAATCCCAATTTTTTAAATAGCACTGAATTTTTCCCTTTAAATGCTCATTCCGGAAGATCAAAGATTAATCAGCAAAAATAATTATCACCAACCAATTGCTCCCAAATTTCAACCGGTAGGACCTCCCTAGGGTTGCTAATTAAACTGGTCCTTAATGATGACGATGGCGATAACGACAGCGATGATGGTAATTGTTTGGGTCGACCAATTTCATCCTTGCTCCCGAAAAAGATTTTCCAATCAATGTCCGGGTGTTTTTTTTCTTGCTTTCTCCGAAGAAAAAGATGCAAGGGTTGAACATTTTTTCTCTCCCTCCTGTTGCCAGGATTCTCTTCTTCAGCTTCCGCTTGCTGGATTGGAAATCACCCAATTAGCATCAGTGCCAATAATAATCAGCATCATCTTTCGTTCGTCGTTCCTTCCAGCCACTTCCACTTGGCGATCCTGCCAATTTCCACTTAATATTTAAGTGGCTATGTAGGAAAAGGGTTTTCAGCCAGGATTTGGGGTCGATCGACGACAGCTGTCCCACTAATTTGATGGTAAACTTTCTAGCGTCATCAACAGGAGAATGTTTTTGGAGGGGATTCGTTGGGGGAAAGTCGGCCCGATGCCAATACTAATTATGGTTTCCTTAACCGAAGACAGCTGTTCAATTTGCGGTTATCTGGCATCTAATTATTAGCCTTCGGTTCGATTATGAGCGATGCGTGTGATGACCACACGAATTTGAGGTCAACAGGGTACTAAACTTGAGCCAGGTGACCCATAAATTATCAAGGGTGAGTTTTTTTAATTGGGCTTAAAGTTAAAACAGAAATGCCATAGCCTTTCTAGGGTTTGAGTCTACAATAAATTGCCTACTTTAAGGCATTTTTTTTCGTTAGCGTGTTTTGCTTTTAAGAGCCCTGATTTAACACTATCGTTCCAGAACACAATTTCACTGTTCAATAGAGACGAGTTCCAAAAACCCTTCCTCCCTTTGACCTTTCATAGTTCGTCACTTCTAGTTGTCATGTAAATACACACACAACACCCTCGCATATCATTAAAAGTGAAGCCTCGGCCCATAATTGCCACGATAATAAAACATAAATCCCGGTTACACACTGGCAAAAGGAAAACACGAACTTTCCGCACGCGATCCGTGAGGCGCTCATTTAACATTCATGACGGAATCAGGAGTTTGCCTTCCGGGGCCAATGTTGTTGCTCCTCAGCATTCCCGATTCCGCCCTTTTCGTTGCCACCCCGCCCATTTGAGGAGGCCACAAAATTGCGGTTCCTGAGCCGTAGCAAAGTCCTCCTTTCGATTCGAGGACGGGATTGGGCAGGAAGCTCCAGTGGCGGGGAGCCTCTCGTAATTATGAGCCAACAACCAGACTGTTTAGCCCAGAATTTATAAACTTCAAGGACTGGAATTTGGCCCCCTCCGGGGGCTTTGCGGCAGGTCGTTGGACAAATTCGTTGGCGAGAGCTTTAACGGTTTAAATAAAAGGAAATAATAAGATCTCTGAAACGGCGCAATGTTGTGCCTTCAATTGAAAAACGCATTTAAATTCTGCACAATGCTGAAAAAGTGTATTGGAATCAATTTTATCGAAAAACAATGAGAAGAACTTAAAAGAAACAAAATTGATAAAAAAGAAGAAGATAGAAACAATAAACGGAAAAACATACAATATCATTGGATGAACATTTACCAAAGAAATGATGACAAAAAAAACCATGTTGTTCAATACCCAGGTAACATGAAATCGAAATAGAAATGATAATCCAAATCGAATATTAAGACATTTTCAGCATCCATCTTAAATAAGTTGGTATTGAGTGATTTTCTATTATTTATTTACGCTTTGCCCAAAAAAAGTTGAATCGGATAGTAGTTTAGTCAATTCGTAAAAATACCTCCAAAAAGTTGAGAAAATGCTTATTCGACAATTACGATTTGAGTAAACTGATTTACGATAAATGGGCGGTTCTTCAATTGACAGTCGATCCGGTCTCTCCCTTTGACCGGTTCGTTAAAAGAAAATCTCATCTATAGAGCTACAGCGTAGATCATATCAACTGATGAGTTGGCATCGTTGAAGATATCGGACAGCGAACTTGGAGGCCTGGAGTTCAAATCTCGGTCGAAGAATTTTTTTTTTCGTTTTTTCTCAAATTACTTAAAACCGTTTATTTTGCTTTTTGTGAGAAAATCGAATCGTTACAATCTTGTCATTGTAGATATATCGCCTCCACTTTTGTAGCTTTATGCTGTTTTGGTAAGTTCAATACAATCTTTTCATCTGGTATATTTGTTTGAATAATTCTGTTGTACTTGTGTTATGCCTTCTTAAATGTTTGCTGGGTACAATTAAGTAAAAATCAAATTTATTAGGTGGATTAAAAAAAATTCAAATTAAAAAATTTGGGTTGCATTCGAATCCTTTTTTCATACCTATCAAAATACATTTGTTTAATTTTGTGCGAAAAATTTGCAATGTACTTAAAATAAATAAAATAGCAACTTAAGTTATCGTCTAAAAGTTTGAGATCACCTCGCAGTATGGTGTAACGGCCAAAAGTTTGGGATCAGTCTTCTTAAACATGCATTTTTATTTAACGCGTATCTTTTTTATCAAAACACATTTTGTTTACCTGGTAAGCTGATTTGGGAGCTAATGAGTTGAACTTGCTTCATGAATATTTAGTTGATATATTTTTAAATATGTACTAACTTCTGTGGAACTTTAGCTAAAATTTCTCGTTTTCTTTTAATTTTCACCAAATAGTCCGACCGTTAAAAAATATGCAAATTTGTTTTGACCATAACTTAGTTGTCTTAAAAGTTATTCCAGATCGGATTGACCTATTTGAGGGGGTGATCCCAAATTTTTAGCCGGCACTGTTTACACTATGGACCAAATACTAGTTATCTCGTTTTTAGATCGCCGCAAGCGTGCTACATTTCGAGACATAACTCAAATGTTTTGAATTTATTCATGAAACCTTATAAGACAAAATTAAACATAGACTTTTTGGTAGCTCAAGTATACTTAATTATCTTAATTTGGTTAAGTGGTTTTTGAGATATTGAAAGTTTTCCAAATTTCGGTGTTTCTCGGTTAAGATTTCGTCGCGGTCTGTTTAAACGAAACCTATGTGGCTTTTACAGAAAAAAACTTATTATTCATGCTTACAACTAAAATGAAAATGAAAGTTTTAATGTGAAAGTATTTATTTATTTATTTAAAGATAATGAAATTCAAGAGCAAGTATGGTGAAAATCAAGAAAAAGGTTTAATATTTTTGAAAACAGAAAAATCGCTTGTAATGCTGATCAATTCTTCATCAATGATTCACTTTTTTCTGTTTCCATCAAAGTTTTTAAAACAACTTCAATTCAGTCGTAATATTTTTATCCAACGTTGTAGTTGACCCAAAAGCATTGAAAACCTTCGACTAGCTTTAATTTTTGCTTCTGGGTTTAAAATTCAGGACGTTGAATCGGAAAGCGGGTGGCCTACCCACTGAGCTATGCGCCCGGGGCTATATGACCCGAACTGCACTTTCTCGAAGCGATATCAAAGGAACTGTTAAAGCTAGATACATATGAAATATTTTGACTATTCCTTAAATAAGGAGCTTTACAATTTCTCACTTCAAGATGTTTTGATAAAGTTACCAGAGTCACTCAGCAAAAAAAAAGGCAATTAGCCGGTTAGTGTCAAATAGACCCTGATTATTGTTTTGGTTATAAAATTAAAATTTTTAGAACCGATTTTTAAACACTTTACCATTTCTTAAAAATTTGAGTTTTGGTTTTTATGGTCCATAGAAAACGACCTTATGCGATTAGAAGTAAATCTACGATAGCAGGGTAAATGCAGCTTACATGTGAGATGCAGATAAAACTTAACAACATTTCCAACACGCTCGCAGATTCTACTGGGAGAGTGTTAAAAGAGTTCAAAAGACTTGATTTCTAAAAAGGATTTTGTTTTGAAAAATCAATTTTTTTAAGTCGTTTTTTTACAATTCTTCTTAAAATAAACTGAAAGAAAATCTTCAAATCATATTCTACATGCACGCAGGAAGCCAATCATTAAAGTTTACATTTTCTTAAAAAAAAAATTTAAATGGCTAAACTTTCAAGGTAATATAATGGGTAAATTTTTGTTATAGAAATGAAATTTTTGAAATGAAACCTTTCGAGCTCTAAACAGATCTGTTCTGCTTATGTCTTCCGCTACTCTCTGAATCTGAAATCTGAATCTGGAACTTGAATTTGAAATCTGAGTTTTGCTGATTTTTTCTAAAATAAAAGGTGTCAAAATGTCATACGTACTTGACGTTTTGTTAAATTCCTCTTAAAGTTGAGCGAATGAGCAGAAAACTTCTATGGGTCTTTTAGACAGATCAAGGATCATTTCTAGAACCCAAAGATATTTCTTAAGCCTAGCCAGGCCAGGAGTACGAAACGTAACACAATTTATCTTTGTATCGTGTGACCAACATCTATTTACTAGGTGTTATTGAATCTCGTTCTAAAGCTTTTTTTTATCAAATTTAACCTTTTTTTTGCCTTGAGAGCATTGGAGATAAAAGTTCAAATCTGAGAAAAAAGTTTAAAAGTTAAAATACGTGAAAAAGATAAAATCTGAAGGATGTTCTCCTTACGACTTCTATAACGTTGCTTCCGGGTGTTCCTGGCGGACAGCTGAGTATAATCATTGAGTAGGACAATGGTCAGTAAAAATCTTGAAATAATATTCAATTCTTAACCTTCCCATGAAATTTTGCATAATATCCACTAACATTATATCATTTTTATTTCATTCGTAGTTTGCTGTTGATCCTCTGCCAACAAATTATTTAAATCTTTACTTGAAATGTTAAAAGCTTCTGACTATTTTTTTGGCATTTCAGCGAATTATTTCATCCACGGATGCATAAATTTCTGACAGTTAAATAGAAACCGTCAAGAAAAATCATCAAATTATGACCTTTTCTCCCGCTACCCAATAAGATTTTTTTGAGTTTCAAAATACCGTTTTTAATGTGGCATCACTGCTCACGACACTACAAGATCGGCTACACATCTCCCCTCCACACTAAGGAAAGATCCATTTCCATTGTTTCGGTTTCAAAGTTTGCCATCTATTCTTTCCTTTTCCAAATATTTTCGTTCTTTAATTTTTTATTTTTCGAAGGGGTCTCTTTATGAGGACTACTAACATTTTCTATGTTAAAGCTCTCGTCGTAAAAATTCGTCAGTTGAAAATTTTCTCGCAATTCTGCTTGTGTTTCATTATTAGTTTTTTATTATGAATATAACTTAGTAAGTAGCAACACAATATTTATTTGTTTTCAAAGTTAAAGTTTTTTGAGATAACGGAAAATGACTGTTCTCGAATTTTATCCGTTTTTTTATATCTATCTTTCTATACGAGTATTATTCTGAAAAGTTATCGACAACCTCTCAATCTGCTATAGTTCCGTAACAGCATGCATTGTAGTGTTATATTGGATTTCTTTTATTTTCCTAATTTTTTGTTGTTGGTTAAATAAGTTCTAATTGGAACTCTCTACGCAATCAAACTTCAGTCTGAACTCCCATCATGACTGGAAACTTAAGCCTTTGATTGCAACTTCAATCACAGATTAAATTTTAGAATACCCATCGCAACTGGAAACTTAAGCCTTTGATTGGAACTTTCATCAAAATCAAACTTCAGTCAGAACTCCCATCGCGACTGGAAACTAAAGCATTTGATTGAAATTCCCATTGGTAAAACACGAAAATACTTGAATAAAGTGAGCCTTCAGAACTTTCATGTTGGCCCTCTCGACCCTAATTTTGTAAAATGGACCTTTAGAACACTCTTCATGTTGGTCCTCCCAATTCAATAAAATTTCGTTATCTGAACATTCAGAATACTTTTCATGTTGGTCCACTCGCTTCAACGATAGTTCGAAAAGTGAACTTTCAGAATACTCTGTATGAAGGTTCTCCCGATTCAACGAAATTTTGTAAAGTGAACATTAATAACACTCTTCTTGTTAGTCCTCCCGATTCAACGAAATTTTGTAAAGGGAACTCGCATAACTCTTCATGTTGGTCCTCTTGATTCAACGAAAATACTTAAAGTGATCCTTAAGAACACTCTTCATGTGGATTCTCTCGATCCAACAATAATTTGTAAAGTGAACCTTCAGATTACTTTCATGATGGTCCTCTCGATCCAAAGATAGTTCAGAAAGTGACTTTTCAGAATACTATTAATGAAGGTTCTCCCGATTCAAAGAAATTTTTTGAAGGGGACTTTCACAACACTCTTCATGTTGATCCTCCCGATTCAACGAAATTTCGTGAAATAATCCTTCAGAGAACTCTTCATGATGGTCCTCCTAATCCAATGAAAATTCCAAATGTGATACTTCAGAACACTCTTCATGTTGGTCCTCCTGATTCAACGAAATTTCTTAAAGCGAACTTTCATAACACTCTTTATAATATTTCTCCCGATCCAATGAAAATTTCTTAAGTGATTCTTCAGATCACTCTTCATGATGGTCCTCTCGATCCAACGGTAGTTCGGAAAGTGAACCTTTAGAAAACTTTTCATGACGGTCCTCCTGATCCAACGAAAATTCGTAAAATAATCCTTCAGAACACTGTTCATGTTGGTTTTCTCAATCCAGCACTAATTTGTAAAGTGAGCCTTTAGAACACTCTTCATGATGGTTCTCCTAATTCAACAAAAATTCGTGAAGTGATCCTTAAGAACACTCTCAAGGACGGTCTTTCCCGATTCAATTTCTAAAGTGATCCTTAAGATTACTGTTAATGCTGTTCCTCCCGGTTCAACTAAATTTCCTTAAAAGATCCTTGAGAACAGTCATGTTGGTAGTCTAGATTCAATAAAATTTTGTAATGTGAACTTTCTGAGCACTCTTCATGATGGTCCTCCCGATTCAACAAAAATTCGTAAAATGATTCTCCAGAACACTCTCAAGGACGGTCCTCCCGATCCAACGAAAATTCCTAAAGTGATCCTTAAAATTACTTTTCATGTTGGTTCTCCCGATCAAACTAAATTTCCTTAAGTCATCGTTCAGAATACTCTCCATGTTGGTCCTCCCGATTCAACAAAATTTCGTAAAGTGATCTTTCAGAACTCTCTGCATGTTGGTCCTCCCGATCTAACATAAATTCCTCAAGTAAACCTCCAGAACACTCTCCTTGTTGGTCTTCCCGATTCAATAAAACATCGTATTGTGAACTTTCAGAATACTCTTCATGTTGGTCCTCTCGATCTAGCGATAGTTCAAAAGGTGAACCTTCAGAATACTTTTCTTGATGGTCCTCTCGATCTAACGAAAATTCCTTATATGACCTATCAAAACACTCTTCATGTTGGTCCTCCCGATTCTACGAAACTTCATGAAGTGAACTTTCATAATACTCTTCATGTTGGCCCTCCTGATCCAACGAAAATTCGTAAAGAAATCCTTTAGAACACTCTTCATGATGGTCCTCCCGATCCAACGAAAATTCTTAAAGTGATTCTTCAGAATACTTTTAATGATGGTTCTCCCGATCCAACCATTATTTTTAAAGTGAACCTTCTGAACATTCTTCATGTTGGTCCTTCCTATTCAAAAAAAAATCGTAATGTGTACTTTCAGAACACTCTTCATGATGGTCCTCTCGATCCAACGATAAATTGAAAAGTGAACTTTCAAAACACTCTTCATGATGGCCCTTCCGATCCAATTATTATTTTTAAAGTGAACCTTCAGAATACTCTTCATGTTGGTCCTCCCAATCCAACTATTATTTATAAAGTGAATTTTAAGAATACTCTTCATGTTGGTCGCCTCGATCCAACAAAAATGTTTAAAGGTATCCTTCAGAACACTCTTTAATGAAATTTCTTAAAGTGAACTTCATGTTGGTCCTCCTGATCCAACAGACATTCATAACGTTATCATTCAGAACACTCTTCATGATGGTCCTCTCGATCCAACGATAATTTTTTAAGTAATCCTTCAGAACACTCTTCATGATGGTCCATCCGACTCAAAAACAATTCCTGATCTGAACTTTCAGAATACTCTTCATGTTGGTCCTCTCAATCCATCAATAGTTTGAAAAGTGAACCTTCAGAACACTTTTCATGGTGGTCCTCTCAATCCAACGAAATTTCTTAAAGTAATCATTAAGAAGACTCTTCTTGATGGTTCTCTCGATCCAACAAAATTCCTAAAATAATCCTTCAAAACTCTCTCCATGTTGGTCCCCCCGATTCAAAAAAAAACTTCGTAATGTGAACCTTCAGAACACGCTTCATGTTGGTCCTCTCGGTCCAACGTTAGTTCAAAAAGTGAACCTACAGAACAGTCTTCATGACAGTACTCTCGATCCAACAAAAATTCCAAAATTGATCCCTCAGAACACTCTCTGTGTTGGTCCTCCCAATTCAACGAAATTTCGTAAAGTGAATTTTAATAACACTCTTCATGTTGGCCCTCCTGATCCAACGAAATTTTGTAAAGTAATCCTTCATAACACACTTCATGTTGGTCCTCTCGATCAGACAAACTTTCGTAAAGTGAGCCTCCAGAATACTTTTCATGTTGGTCCTCCCGATCCAACGATAATTTTTCTTGTAAACTTTCAGAACACACTTGATGATGGTCCTTCCGATCTATCAAAAAATATTGAAGTGAACCTTCACAAAATAATTTTGAATTTGTCTCCACCGTTCGGTTTCATCTCCTGATAGTTGCTTAGATGTTACATAACATAAATATTTGAAACTAGGAAGAGCTGAAACCGAACGGTGAATGTAAATTTCAAATAGTTTTTGCAAACCGAAGGATGCCAAAGTCTTTTTGAACTCCCGTCTTCTTACTGAAGTATTCTGACAGGGAAAGGCCTAGCGACTGAGAGAAACCCTTTAATTTTGAATATTCCTTATAAATTTTCTTATGGAGTTTAATAAAAAAAAAATCCAAGGGCAATGTTAATTTTACTTTTGAAGGATTATTTTAATTTGAAAAAATGTCTTAAAGTGTAGCCTTTTAAAGAACATTTCTCCTGGCCATCAGATTAACCTATCGGCTGACCCAAATCCGGGCAGAGCCTGCAACAAACGTCAAACGTGTCGTTCTTCTCGGGTGGAATTGGCTAAATCAGCTAACATGTCAGTCAGTTCCCGGTCCGGGAAGCAAATATTTACCCGGGCCAGTTTCTGGTCCATGGTGCGGAAACTGGCCCACAAAGATTGTGTGGCGTGCCACAACAAATCCACAAGCCACATGAGCCAGTGAGAAATTCTCCACTTTGTCACATTTCTCTCGTTTCTGCAGAATGTGGTGGGTGGACAAGCTAGAATGTCATCAGAACTTTTGTTTGTCTTATTCTCATGGGTTCTTTATCTTCAAAACTGGAATCTGACCTTTTAATTGAATCAATTTTGAAAAAGAAAGTTTTAAAGTTTAAGATTTAAGACTTTTATGCGATTATCGGATCTCAAGTGCACTTCCGCCGCACAAGATTGACCTATTGGTCCGGCAATTGGAGCCTAGAAGTGTTTGTCTTGCTGTTTTTGGATTCTGCGACAAGTGATGCAGCAAATATGGAGGGTTGACAACAAACAGTTTCCCCGAGGTGGGAATTCTAGAGCAATGCGAGGAAATTTCTGCTACTCTGTGATTTGTGCTGTTTTGCTGCAATCGAATTTGAGGTTTTAAGCTTGATGATTCAAGGAGAGAATTTGAAACGATTCGTTTGAAACATAATTGAACTCGGAATCATCACTTTTTAAAGCAGTTTCATGACTTTAATGAAATTATTTTCCGATATAAGAAAAAATACAAAATAACCTTCTTGAAATTTTAGTAGGTGCTCAATTTGCCATTATCCCAAAATCTTTTCTTATAATTCTTCTGTTCTTCACTTAATTATTAAGCCTCAATTTTTTTCTTTCTTATCTCCTTTCAGAATATCGAAAACTTCACCTGCAGTCAAATAGAAGCATCAATTTCCCTACCGTACCAGGAGGAAATTTTCCGAACGACAATAGAATCACTAATAGTCAAGCTTCGTTAGAGCGTCTCAATTATACGCCAGCAGCAACTCCAACGATAGAAAATAAATCAACAGCAATTACACCAACGACAACAACAACAGCAACAAAAACGCTACCAGCGTCAAACTTCCTCGGCAAAACCGGTTGCATCAGCTACGGAATTAGCTACGCTACCGCTGACAGACGAAGGAACAAAACTGACAACAACAATAACAGCAATTGTCACCGATGCTGCATCAGCAGCGTTTGTCGAAGAAATTCCTACGAAGAAGGTGGTAGAACCGTTTCTGACAATCAAGTGCTGCAACAAAGACAACAACAAAAGTGGCTGCAGCAAAATCCACCGGCAGCAGGAATCGGAACAGGATCTGGTGAAGGTGATTGTTGTAGTTTCTATTGCTTTCGTTGTTCTCCGTCTGACGGAACTGTCACTGAATTGGTGAAGAGGGAAAGTAAGGGGAAACAGAAGCAGAAGAAGAAGAAGCCATCGAATTCTGGACGGGAAAAATCGACCTCAACTTCCTCGTTCATCGTTGCTGCAACGGATCAGGTGAGTTAGATTGGAATTTAAGGGCTTTAGCCGGGATGAATTTAGGGGCCTCAAAGTTATTTTTTTTTATTTCGGTGATGCCAAGAATTTTAAAGCTGGTCGAAAAGTGGAAGGCACTGAATCTTAATATTTAATAGTTTCTACTTTTTTTTGGCTTAATTTTAATGATTGACAAAAAAACATTCTGTATATAGTGGAAATAAGGGCATGATGGACACCTTATGAAGGAAGCTAATTCAATCCTAGAAAACAGCTACAGTATCTGAGTTACATCACTGTTTCGTTGTTCAGACACTAAAAAAGTTTTTGTCCAAGCTTGCTAAAACATGAAAAAGAATATAAAAACGTTTAAAAATGTTTTTTTCAAATTTTTTTGCCGAAAGCTGAAAATCAGTCACTTTAGGGGAATAATGCGAATCCCCCCTAGGGCAGTATAAGCACCATTAATCGGGGCACGATGAGCGTTTTCTGCTGTAGAATCCAGCAGTGAAATCAACTCGATGAAGTAAATTGAATTATAGAGCTACAGCTTGACTAGTTTCATCAAACAAATTGGCCTGTTAACCTTTTTTTTTCATTGACCATTGATGATTGATACTATTGGCACTAAACCAGTGGTTTTTAAACTTTTTTTGCTCACCGTCCTACAGTGGTCCAAATCTAAAAAAAGCTGGCAAAAAGTCTGTTTTCAACAATTTTTGCTCTGAAACTTTTCAAAATTTTTCAATAATCATAATTTCACAAAAAATAACATATTATTTTCATAATTTTTTTTTAAATTCTTTTTTTTTATTGTAAGAATTAAAATTTATTTTAATATCTCAGTAAGTAAATTCTTGTATTAAAATTTTCCAACATATTGCTGCAAAATCTATCACATCCTAGAAAGGTTAATTGAATCTAAAATTATCTCAAAATTACAATACATATGAAATTAAATCAATATAGATTGACCTGACAACGCTCTAGTACCGATCATTTTTTTTTAACTTTTCATTAATTAACTAGTCAATATTGAAATTTTATGATAGATGAGAATTGTTGAACAATTCCGCCACTACTGATCAAAATTTTGAAATTAAGGTTTGTGGGCTTTTTTTCTTAAATGATGATTTATTATTTCAATTGTTGTCAAACACTTAATTTACATTTTAAACGAGAAATACAATCTTTTTGCTTCATGTTTTCTAAATTTTTTAATTTCACATTCAATATTATTTCATATTTCATATTTTAAAATAATACCATAAAAGTTTCTAACAATTTTTAAAGTTTCAATTGGTTCTCATGTATATTTAACAGTGAAAAAGGTTCTATGATTTGAACAATAAACAGAAGAATATTTGAGAAACCGTAATTTAATTATGTTTTGGGAGTTTTCCGTGATACCGATAATGCTTCGAAATATAAAAAGTATGTTTTATGAATGGTTTTTTGAGAAAAATCAACCTAGAGATCCAATTAAATATCAATTAAGTTCGTGATCCGGGAGGTTATTGGCTTAGAAGTCAAATTTGATGAAAAAAGTGGTTCAACTCTTTGACGTCGTTCTCCAAAAATGGCAAAAAAAAGGTAGCCCAATTAGCCATATTTTGTAGCCCAGAAATGTGAAAATCTATCCAACGTAAAATTAGAGTGGAGTTGTGTGGAATTTTTTTAAAATCTCGAGTTGAAGTTATAAAATTAAAAATATTTATTTTGCAACTAAATTCCATACGTCCGGGCATACGTGCGGAGTATACGTGTTTACCACATGTAGACTTCGGACCAACCAGATTTCATTGTATAGGTTAAGGTTGTGCCACCTCTATCCCGGTACTACTTCTCCTAAATAATGAAATGTTGCAGGGCAAAGTATGGTGTACGTTTATAAGTTTTCCTCGCAAAAATGCTCTTCCGCTCTTTTCAACATCTGTCAAATTTTCTTCTCACTTTTCTATCCAAGAATATACATTTCACCGATATGCCGAAATATAATTTACAAAACTTAATTAACGGTGGTTAACTTATAGCATAGCATAGCATAGCATAGGGTGACTACACACATCTTGCATTGGCTGATACACGAGGTACAACTGATAATCAAGAGCAACGCAAGATGCCAAAATGAGTATCTGGATTCAATATTCATTCCAAGTGCTGCTCTTGAAGATCAGTGTGATACCATGATGCACACCGTGACAAGTCAATGTAATCATAAAAGGGATTATCTGAAACAGCAAAAATAACTCTTTAGGTGCAGAGAACTCATACAACCCATAAAGCTGTTTCGGAAAGGTTTTGGAAGGGATGTTTAAGTGGGAAATCCTACATGGCAAATAGGATTGACGAAATATTTATGTATAAATATAATTAAAATAAAATGAAACAATCTCACCATAGTCCATTGATAGGGGATGAGGGAAGCAGGCTGCATGGGTTGATTTGTATTTTTTGGTTCGGTTGTACTTATGGTGATCATCCCTGCACCTTCCAGTCACTGTTGCTTGATAATCCAGGAAGTACTTATGTATCACTTTTCGGGATTTGAGTGCTTCTTTTCTTCTCTTATCCTTACAAACATTTCGAAAAAGAAGCTCCAATACAGAAAAAATCATTGTATTTTCACGAAAAAAAAAACAAATGAAAAAAAAATCCTTAATTTCTTTTCAAAAGTAAATTTTGTGAGTACAATGATTTTGACACACGCTTAATTAACGGTGGTTAACTTATCTTAAAAAATTGATTATAGTGTTATCAAAAATTTTATGATGGTGAAGATTGGAGAACAATGTGTATATCATGTTGCAGTGCATTCAATATAGATTAAGATGATTTAACGATCATAAGAGCAAATTATGACAAAATTATTGCAAATTTTTCAAAACATATTGTTAAACATCTCTTTTAATTCAAAGCCTCGGATCGGTTTTTTTTTGGCAATATTTACAATTTTGCATTACAAGTTTCAATCATTTTTTTTATTGCAATATACACTTTAGCCATGACCATCAGCATGGCCGTAAGAAAGTTCCAAAAAGCCAAGCGAACTGCTCTTTTCTAATCTCTAAATTTCAATAATCAAATTATAAAATAACACTAAAACTCAGAAAACTCAGAACTAAAGCCGAACCTTGAAATTTTATTCCAGTTCCACAATTCTAGTACAGTTCTTCAAAAAATTTCTCACTCGTTGATCGAATTTTAGTCCCGAATATCAAGTTTCTATAAGACAAGATTAAGCTTGCCAGATTGCTAAGATGTTTCCGATTTTGTTACATAAATTTGAATTGACTCATTAAAAATATGATTACGTATTTTGGGTCCAAATTAAAAAAATCTTCAAAATTTATGAATTTTTTTATTTTGAAATAGGATTCAAAATTTACTGATGTATTTTGATATAAAAAACAGGTTTTTAAGGACTTTTCTGAATGATTTTTATTAAATAATTTTGATACTGACGAGTATTGGGGAAAATAATCGAAAATTGCAAGGCCTGAATATATTTAGGTGGAAAAATATCTGGTTAGATTAGGTTGAAATACTTATGGATTTTGTGGATCCAAATTTGCTTATAAACATCAAGATTCGATGTCTGTCATCAGATTTAAGATTCGTCATTCATTTTTTTGTAATTGAGATCCAGTTTGGATCATCATTGGGGAAAAACCTGATTCGAACCTTGGTTATACATTTTAAACTTCCACCAGATTAATTTCCCTTTTTGGGAACTTATAATTTCGGAATGTGAAACCAAAAATGCAATTAACAATCATTACAACATTTCAAATTGTATATTTCTTTTGTTAATTGGAACTAATGAAAGTTTCATAATATTGATCCAGAATTGAAAAATCCAAAACAGTCTCATCATTCTCCATTTCTATTTCGATTTACAAATTTAATTTTAAATAAATAACTGAAGAAAATTTTTAAAAGGCGAAAATATTTAAAACAAAAATTAGAGAGTTCTGGTTGAGGGTTTTGATACAAATTTCGATTAATTAGTAGTAATAAAAAGAAACTATTATCTTTAACTTAGATTAAAAAATCGTAGTCAGATTTGGGAACCAGATTTTGATTGAAGATTTAAGTTTAGCTCGAAGTAATGTTTTATAATCCAAATAAATATATCAAAGTGAAATTTTCATTAAGGATTCAAATTTCAGAAGATCGCAGTTACAAAATTTAAATTCAAGACTCTGAATTTAAATTTTATATTTAATCAGAGTCAGTTTGGAGACACAAACAAGAAGGCTCGATAAATATAAAATAAAATTTGGATTAATTTTGAAGATTTCGTTCTTAAATAAATAAACATAGATTTTAATTTTTAAAAATATTCACAGGATTCTAATTAAATAGTAAATTATTTATGAATTTTTATTGGACAAAGAACTTGTACTTTATCTTCAAACGAAAAATAAGCTGTAAAAACAGTTTATTGGTTTTCATACTGCAGATTGAAGACATATCTTAATTGAAGCTTTACAGACTGAATAAATTATTCAAAACTGCTAAGTTATTCAGAAACAAGTGTAATTCAAGTTGACAAGAGTAGAAAATTAATCGGCATTGAATCGCAAACATGATCTCTTACTTTTATTTCTACAAATTTCGTGGTTGAAAAAAATAAGGTTATTATTTGATAATTCGCGTAGATACAAAATGTATATCTCTAAAATTAAAGTTGGAAAATCCATTATTTATTATTTGAATCTTGACAAACTTACATTTCAAGGACTTCATTTCGAAAGTTAGGATTTAAATAAATACCTATTTAAGTACCTAACTGTTATAGCAACATAACTCGAAGCTGAATAATGATACAGGATCTACACGTTTTTATAGTCTTTAAGTATGATTTGTTCAAGCAAAACTAATATGAAGAAAAAAAAAACTGTCACAAAACCCCCGTATGAGCCGGTTCGTCCTATGACCCTGACCATCAGCCATTTAAGAATTTATTCTCCAAAATGGTTCAGCATTATTTTTAAATGGTGACAAGGGGTGTTCAAAATTTTGTATCTTAAGCGAATATCCAAAAATCTGTAATTTCTTGGTAAATTAAGTTCTTCTGACTAAAACAACAGTCATCGAATATGGAGTCTTAAAAATTAATATTTTTTTCAGGAACATAGCAAATATATAAATAACAGTTGATAAAATCTACCGTAACATGTATTAAATTCATGAAAGGACCCATAAACGGACGCATCTGTAATTTAGTTTGCAAAAAGAATGGCGTTTGAACCTGTCTCCGTAAATGGTTACCATAGTTAAATTTTTCTTATCAATCAGATTCAAATTTACAATGATATTAAACACAGGAATTGATTTTTTTTTCAATTATATTACAAAGGCTTATTTCAATTTTATATCTTTAAAACAGTTCAGTACTTTAAACAATCATCTCGAGTATTCAAGATATATATATATAAAAAGACTGAAAAAACAACACAAGATTTGAAAATCTCAATTAAATGAATCTTTGAAATTTGAAACATGCTAAGAACAAAAACATCAATATAATATTTAAAAAAAAACTCACACACACTTATAGGATCTCATATAGGCGTACATCTTTCAAGGATATTATGGCTAGCATCTTACAAATGCTAAAACCACCAGACCACAGAAAGTATACTATGTGTGCCGTGATCGGGATTCGATCTCATCGACTCTGGCTTAGAAGACTGGAACGCTATCCTCTAGGCCACGATCGGCGGCTTCGCAATTCATTGATATATTGATTCTCGGAGAAAGGGTGTAGAAAATTTAAACTAACGAAAGTGTTTGTAGTGATCGTAAAATTGAAACTTTCAAAAAATCGATTTTTTATTTTTTTATTTTCTTATTTTAAAACATTTCAAGAATGTTGTGTCAAATTTTCAAGTCAATCGAAGCAAAACTGTAGAAATTATAGGCCTTTATCTCCTCTAATCTAATACTGCAAGACTTCAAACGCAGAAACTTCAAACGCGTTTTTCTCGAAAGCACATTTTTAAAGTCCGTGGACATCGTCATTTGAAAACTACTTCACCGATGCTTTTCAAATTTGGAACATATTTGCTACATATAAAATACCAAACCCCAACGTTTTTCTTTTTTTCTTTTTTTTTATTTGGGGAGATTTTACAGATAAAATATGGCGGATTTTTTGTGAAAAATCGTAGTTTTTACTTCACGCCACAAAAATTTCATAAAATTTTTTTTAAGTTAAATAAAAACGTTGGGGTCCAGAAAAACATCTATTAAAAATATTTTGCTCTGATTTTCAGATGATTCTGTGCTGAGATACAGTGTCCACCGCAAATCCTGTTTTCTAAAAGGCATCCTCGAAAGTGCTCGGTCATCGGCTCATTTTTCAATATTACGAAAAAATTACTAAATGTTCTTTTAACAATGCTTTGTAAAAGGCAAAAAATCTGAATGCATTTGTTTGAACGATAGCTCTAAAAAAAATCGTGAAAATAATGTTTTGTTGGAGAAAAATCAAAATTTTAAATTAATTTCAATGTTTTCCATCACTTGAATATTTGAATATTGGTTAAAAATTAACGTTAAACTTGAACATTTCATTCACTGGGACTTCCTAAAAAATGTTCTTTGTTGAAAAATTAAGAGAAAATGTCATGTTATTTATTGTAGGGCGTTCCCGATATATACATATATTTTGACATACCCGGCTTTGCAAGGTAAATAGGACAAGTTAAGCCGTCTTCAGCCTAGCCTGGTTGCCAGAATATTGTGAAACCCAGTACGTATTTGTTGGATTTATTCACACTTTTAAATAATAAAAATCATATTGGGCTTGAACCAGCTTCATCCAAATGATTTTTTTGGGAGTTTGAAAAACAATCTGAAAACTTCTGACGTATTTCGATTTAAATAAAACCGGAATTGGAGTTATGCTAACTTTTTTTTGTCCAAATTTTGTGTTGTTGTTCCAAATTCCCAGATATTTTCAGGTTTAAAAAAAATCTTATAAGCTTATATAACATTAGCAGTGAAATTCTGCAGAGATACCCTTAACTTATGTTAGAGTGAAACTTTATGAGATATTATTCCAGGGGTCAGATTATTTTACGTTTTATTCTCATTTTCTTGTTTTTTTTCGTTTCCTAGATTTCTGAGCTGCTTGTGATTATCCCTCCCCCCCCCCCCCCCCCTCCTCTTTACATCCGTCCTTGGACGCCTCTTTCAATTTGGTATCAATGCCTTCTTAAGGTTTTGGTTAGGTATCATCTTTCGACATATTCATGCTTCAATCAAACTTAATTTTGCCATGTGGGAAAAATTCGATACTAAATAATGCTATCATTTAGGGATTTATATGGGCTTGTGATATAGTTCAGTTGGCAAGTCTGTTGTCTCCTGAGCCGATGTCCTCGAGTTCGAGCTCAAGAGTAAACATCGAACACAGTTGTACCGGTTAGTTTTTCAATAACGATCCGCCAACTGCAACGTTGATAAAGTCGCGAACGCCATAAACATGGTAGAACAACTATAAGTGAAACAAATAAAGGGATTTATCGCTCATTTTAGTAGCTGTTTGCTTTCGTTTCAGGCTTAAAATTCTGCTCGGGATAGGAACTACAAAATTGTTGCTCGTGAACCTTTATTTGATAACATACGTTTTTCCTTAAAAAAGGGGTGCCTATTTTGCATGCTTCTTGATTTGAGCTGAGTGATAATTGTTATTTTGATCTGTTCCAATACATAATACAGTTGTGTGATGGTTTCTAGATGCAGTTTAAGTGAAAATGATAGAAGTTTCTGTGTTTCAATGTTTTCAATTGATATAAAATAATGATGGTTGCGCCTAGTGGAAGATTTTTCGTGTTTCGTTTTCAATTTTGTTCCTAGCACTTCTTGCAGATCTTGTATTGAAAAATAACTATTGATAACACCCCTCGATTGAACGTTACAAAATTAGTGGAAAGAGATTCATTTGGGAAACAAAATACAAAGCAAATTGATTGCTTTTTTTATAAAATGTATCCAAAAGAATGCTTAAAATCGAAACTGAGTTGGTTTTTAAAAAGAAGTACTGAAAATCCCTTTTAATGACAAAAATTTAAAAAACGTTTACAACTGCCAATTTTTTGAATAATTTTTTTAACCATTAATGTTGAATAGAAATATCCAATTTTGGATTCTTGTCATACAAAGATAAAATATAGCAATTTAATCATCAAGTGATTCGTTCGACAGAAACAACAGTATCGATCTTAGTTAAGGAACTGGAATTATAACATCAATATGAGGTAGAGAATTGATAAACGTTGATGGGTTACCAAAAACGATCTTATTCAATCATCATAGTTTACTTAACAAATGGTACAAAAAGAATCACTTCAATTATAAACAAAACTTTAATATTTAAAATATCTTCATATAAATCTTCTTTGAATTTTGATAGTAGTATTTTTACCCTGAAAAGTCGATTTTGAAAATACATTAATGTAGCAAGAATAGCAGCTGGAAAAACAAGTAAGCTTAGAGAATATTTTAAGATATTTTTTTTCTTTATATTATCACTTCTTATTATACATCTTCTTATGATTACTTCTTTTCACTGCCTCAAAGATAGATATAGGAGTTTTCCCTAGGAAATATCTAGGAGCAGGTGTAGGAAACCTCGATCGTAACATTCACCAAAATGAATACTGATCTATAACCTATCCCTTACTAAAAAACCCCTTTCCTTGGATGTTTGAGTATAGATTCACAGACGTACAGATGGTTTCCATAGTTATTGATATTGATCTACCTTTGTTTTATGAATTTTCAAAGTTAGTCTTTGGAATATATAGGGATAAAAGGTTGTTGATTGAACCTAAGAAGTATCCTACTAATATTCCTTCATATTTCCTTCATTGATTACAAGGACGTGGCCGGCGCCGTTATTGATCTTTTTCAATGGGAGAGTATGAGTTTTGTGCTTTGTGAATGATCATCTAATCCCAAGCACCATTGTGTTGGCCCTTGCACAAAATTGATCAATCACGGAGGAGCAACCATTGGCGAGGTAGAACATGTTCTGCTTAGCCACGCCAGCGATCATGGAAGTTTTATTTAAAAAAAATTTTAAGAATGAAGAATTATCTAAGGTAGATATGTGAAGCCAATCAAGCTAAGCTAAGCTGAGCACCGGGGCTGAAAAGGGGTGCCCAGTTCGCCTCCGGTGCTTGTTATGTCCTTATCTTCCTTTTGTCTAATTTCGGTGTTTCCAGTGTTTATTTCTTCGCAGTATCTAATTTGTAAATGACAAGCACCCGAAAATTTTTTGTCCGTGTCTCTAGAGTATCAAACTAACTCTGGACTACCTAAGAAGAATTTTTTTTAAACTGTGTGCGACTTGAAAGTACACACAACTACAAAATTTGGATAAAAATAATAAGAATTATTGTGCAATAACATCCGAGATAAACTTTCGTTTTTTTTACTATTAATGTATGAATTTTTAAACTCATTTCCCTCTTCTCCATCTCAACAGGTCTTCCTCAAGTTGGTCCGCCGGATAGCTTCGTTGCGAGGAAAATCTCCAACGCGCGACAAAGCGCCAAGCAGCAGACAGCAAAAGTTAACGAACAAAAAATTGCCGAACGTCAAGCTAAAATCCCGCGGAAGTGAGTCATCGACCGGAAGTCGTAGCAACAGCGCCAAACTCCCTGTGGCACCGACGACCACCAAGAGAGCACGTTGCTCCGACACACCTCCAGCGTCCCTTGAGTGTGGATATACCTCGGCTGTCTGCGAAAATCCCAACGGTGCCAATTATCGTGGTGTCGTGGAATTTCCACCGGAAACAGCAGAAACCGTAGGACATTGCGACGAATTGAAATTGATTGGCTCGTCGTCGATTGGTGGAAATAACGAGAATTGGGTGACCTCAGGTGAAAATGACCGGGGAAAAAATTGTGGCGCCAATGATGGCCGCAACGAAAACGATGTTGTGAGCTCGCCTGACCCGATTGGGATTAGTGTTAGTTTTAGTGAAGCGGACTACGAAAGTCTTGTGGCAGAGTGTTGTCGCCTATCGGATCGACAAAAACGAGCGGAAGTAGAAGAACTGGTGCCGGAAGTGGTGAGTGGTGGTGAATTAGCTACCGTTCTTGCTCCTTCCAATATGGGGGCCAATGTGAGCTCCCGGCATCATCACAATCACGACAAAGGACTCACCGGAAGGAGGGCGCAATCGACTGGTGAGTAACTAATTTGTTAGCGATCAGCCAACAAAAGGGGGTTGGATCGAGAGATGAATCATTATAAATGGATTGACAGTGATTTTGTTAAAAAAAAGATTAATCAATCGGAGCTAATTTCATTAAGATCTTTTGAATTGTGTTTTAAACATTCGTTTACACGAGAAAACCGAGTTTCATACATTTTTGCCCCTGTCTTTTTTAAAACAAACTTAAAAAATTAAAAGTTTTATTTGAATAAAAACTTCCTTATTTTGAAGACTTCGATACCATCTTTTGCTATCCGTAGTAAGCAAATGCATAACTACAATTTTGAAAACAAATTCTCGGATTTTACCGGGTCTGGCCCGGAAACAAATCTGGTAACCTTACGCAAAACCCATCGTAAAGGCATTTTTCATACCGTTCTTCTGATAAGGCTATAATCATTTAGTATCCGGGCAGTTACAAACGAGTGTATTTTAAAAACTATTCATTTGATCGAAAAACTTTCTATGGAGGAATTGAAGGTGTTAATATGACATTGAATGTAAAAATATAAAAAAAAATATTTATCAATGATTTCAAGAAATACTCTAACTTTTTCATAAAATCTCTTTTTTATCTTTGCACACTTTTTTCAGTCATGTATTGATTTATTTTTTTACCACAAAGGCAAAACCTTTGCAAAATTATGATATTTTACACAGACTCACCTAGAAAAAACAATTGAAATCTGGTTGGAACCTTTCATGAGTAGGCATCTCGAAGAATTTGATATCTTAAATCCGGTTTTAACATAATTTTTTTAGTTCATCAGAACACATCTGTCAAATTGCGTAAAAACCGAATGCACAGATTGCGATCTTTGGAACTGATCATTATTAGTTATTTACTTGGTGTCTACTAGTCAGGCAACACTTTTTGCCAGCCGGAAATGGATGTTTTGCATTATTTAAGAAGTCTGCATTCTGTTATCCCCAATAACCATAGACTTTTTACCATATTTAAGATCAAGGGTTGCACTCCGATGGTTGGTTTGAACTTCTCATGGATCCAAGAGTGGCTCCCTATACTTCTTAACCATTTGCTCCGAAAATAAATCACAAAAAATCAACAGTTCATGAGCTTTCAAGTCAACAATGAAGAATTTTCGAGGCCCAAAGAGCAAATTTGTGCAAAATTATTTTTACCATGTCTTTTTGCATCGTAAATATCTCAAAAACACGTTAACTTAAAAATCTATAAAAAAAATAGGCAAGATAGTCCTTTTCATAACCAACACAACGATACTAAATTTTTGCATGTCCGAACTCTATTAACGTAGCTATCACCGAAATGAAGTGCCCTGATACCAAATGATCATAGCCTTATAAGGGAGATGCAGGCTACATGCGCCTATTAAGCGGAATATTGTTTTTATCAAATATTACATCGAATATGTGTACAACAACTGTAAAAAAATGAACAAGCACCCGTTTTCTATACAAAAGATTATTTTTTTTAATAAAATTTTCTTCAGTTTTCGAGAAAACGATTTTATTGTAACTGCTGTCTAAAATGCCGAACCTCAAATCGTGCGGGCTAAATGCGCCTTTTTATATTTTGGGCAAAATTTCTGTTTTTCGGGCAATGTTTCCATATAATTTTATTGAAAATGATAGAAACTGATAACTTTCAAAAGACAAAGCTGATGTTTTATAAAAATCTATACCAAATTATGGAGGCAGCTCATCCATTAGAAAAAACTTTATCAAAATCAATGTTTTGAGATCGTCAATTCACTCTTAAGATGTTAAAAAGAGCTTAGATTCGAAGTTTTAACGATAAAATCTTATATTTCTTCTATTCAACCTGTTATTATAGGAAAGACACATTTTACAAACATGATGGGGGCATACAAACACACTCTCTTAACCCACTTTTTAATCATTATGGAACCTTCTTAAAAGCTTGAATTTGTTTTCCATTTTTAGTTCATTTGAATAAGAAAAAAAAATCACCCAAGTTTTTGTTTTCAAGCTTGTTTACGAATAATTTTTAAAAATCAAAATATTCCATCAAAGGTTATCAAAACCTTGTATGATTTTTAAAAATAATTTGAGTTGATAAATTCATAAAATTCTTTCTTGCCTTATGTTCAAAGTGTATCACCTTCGAAATGCAGTGATTAAATATGTTATCTTGTCAGCCATTCCGTCAAACGGCTGTGAGCGCATCTAACCCGCTAGGCGCATTTCTGAAAACTCTCCCCTATCTCTACTGTTCAAAAGGACGTTAATCAGCATTACTTTTGACGGTCGCCATGAAAGAAGTAAAATCACCGTTCCTTACACATGAGCGCTGAGTTTCTCTGACATCGAGAGACAAAACATTCATATATATTTTGTTCATATTACTTTCAATGTCACAGTTTTTGAAAAAACAAAAGTCCCAATTCTTAAAAATTATTTAACGAATGACTCATTCGAATAAATATATTAGTAATTTTATTCATGTTGGAAAATTTTTTTCGAACCTTTTTAACCTTATCATAGCCATGGGTCGTAATTACGACCTGAAAAAAAAAATTAATTTTGAAATTCGCAAGTACCTTTTCTAATCTTGCGATTTTGCCACTTTTTGTGGCAAATTAAAGGTGAAGAATAAGTATGGAGTATAAGTAATGGATCTAAAGTTTGGGATCGACAAAAGTGCTTAATTTTCTTTTTTTGATATCTTTTAATTCCGTGGATGAAAATGGATAAAATTTTCAGCAATACTATCAAGCAAAGTGAAAAATTTGTGCTAATTTGTCTTGTGGTTTTTGAGACAGCGTCTGAGTATAAGTTAAATGCCCATAATTCGACCCGCGTGAAAATCAGTGAAAAAACAGTTGTAAGGGAAAAATCCTTTTTTACTTATAAAAATACGTGTTTTTGAACATATTTACAAAGTTTCATGAAAAATTATACGGCTAGGGGTATTTAAAAGCTCAAAAAATAAATTCGTTCAAATTTTGGGAGCTTACAGCATAGTTTTTTTTTTCATTTGACACATTTTTCTAAGGATTTCTGAAATAATTAAAGTATAGATATTCAGTATTGGAAAATACCATAACATCACTGGATTCCTTAATTTAATATAAAAACGTGAACTTCATCGACTGACCAAAATTTTTTATACAGAATTTGGTACTGAATCCAAAAATAAAATTCAAAAATATCTTGTTTAAACAGTTTTTTAATTATGCTCCTAATAAGATATTTTAGAAAAAAAAGTATTTACATTCAAATATATCAGACTGTACAGCATTATTTTGATTTTTATTTTCTGTATATTGATCGTGAATAAATTTGCTATCGGTCATCTGAGTTTCATTTTTGCGAATGATCAACAGTATTGTTCATATTTGTGGAGTTGTGATAGAAAAACTTAAAAAAATGCGTTTTTTAGAGAAAATTTTGTTTTGTCGACAGTGTTAGATTCGATGGTAGTATATAAAAAGTCTATTTTTTTATGGACCGTGAGTGTCCCAGTTTTATCCAGGTTTGCTTGGATGTTCAATACAAAATTTGACAAAAGTCAGATCCGGCCCACTTTATTAACTTTATTTGCCAAATCATACTCAAAAAAACAACAACAAATTGTGTCGTGATTTTTTTTTTTAATTATTCGTACCAAACGAAATTTTTTGAGCGAGTTTCAAAAAAATAATCATGAATGTTTTATGAAAGCCTAAAATACGATTTAAATCTACTTATGAGTGATGACGGAAATTCTTTTATTTCCAAGTTTTTCTTTCTTGATTATTTTCGAGTTTATGACCACATTTGCCCGGATTTTGCCCAGAATGGTGGTCAACAATTTTGAAATGAAATGTGCTGATTATGCTAGGTTTTTAGATGGAATTGCCCGGATTTGTCAGGTCAGAACACATGCTGGAAAAAATCTGGGATCCTTATGCTAGGGTGATATATTTTTGTTATTCTTGTATGAACTTTTTAGTTTATTTTAAGATATTTTAACATCAAACGAGTACTAAATTATATCTCATTCTGAAATAACAAAAATTGAATATCAAAATATCTCGCTTTGATATAATTTTGTTATTCTCTTCTAATTGGGACATGCATTGGAATAAGAGCTCAAAAATTCATATAAAAGCTTTCGAAACAGCAAATTGAGGCCGTTTAAAAACTGTTTGTATCAAAGGAGATAATGTATTTTTTTTTTCGAAACGACATTAACAATGCTTTTGATAGCAAAGCTTTTTATGGTGAAGATATGAATATCTCGATGAGGTTAGTTTGGATAATAATTTGGATATGCTCTTCTAATAGGGAGAATTGCCGCAGCCCGTGGAGTAGAGGATAGCCTTCAAGTCTTCTAAGCCAGCGGGTATAAGATCGAATCCCGGTCACGGCATACATAGTACACTTTCTGTGGGTTGGTGGTTTTAGCATTTTTAAGATGCTAGCCATCATATCCTCGAAAGATGTACGCTTAGAGTTAAGAAAAAAGGAATCTCTTCGAGGAAACATCAAGTTTCATTGAGATCCTGTAAGTGTTTGTGTTCGTTTAAAAAAAAAAGAATATTAAAAGCCAACTCCAAGATTAAGGACAAAATTGGATAATTTAATTCAATCAATTCAAGAATTAACAGAATAAAATGTGCAATATGTCAGCACTTTGAAACCCATGTCAACTCGATCATAAATTTTGTAATCGTTTTCCAGATTTCAAATTTGAATTTACAAAATTTCTGCATTTTTTTCGATAAAAAATTACTTGATTTATAGGTTTTTCGCAATGAAATAATATGCAATTTTGTTGCATACAAGCTTTTTTGCAAATTTTTTTCGCTTTATTTTTTTTATTTCCCCTCTCGCGAGGGTCCAACTTTGAGTGACAAAAGAAGGATGTGAAATTTATTCCTGCCTTATTTCTTCTCAATAAAGTAACATGAATTGAACTTTTTCAAACTTTGAAGACAGTCAAATAATCTTTTTATAATAAAAGTGAGATAGTTTTTGAAATTTGTACGAATTTTACTTAAACATCAAATAGTAAAGAAGTTCTTATCACTTTTTTTTTATAAATAAAATATTTTGTACTCAGCAATGTCCGGCATCTCTAACTTTAAACTAAGCCCCGTAATTAGAGCGCTAACTGAATAAATGTTAGCGATTGTTAATTTATACCGCTAAATGTGCAGAAAAGTTGGCGCTAAACGCTAAACGGCTTATTGACGAGAAATTGAAAAGTAAGTTAATGCCCTAATAAACAGAATTTGTACAATCAGAAATAACTTGGATCCAATAAAAAAAACACCCTTGTTGGGAATTAACCCTATGGTGTCCGATTTCGTCACTTTACCACAACACAGTGATTAAAAAACCCAAAAAGCTGGAAATAAGTCCGATTTTCAAATTAGCGACAGCCAAATTTTTTTATGAATAATTCAAATCTCCAATATTCAAGGAACGTTTCGAGAATAAATATACATAAATAAACAAATAAATTAAAGAATTCAAAAAGGATTTATTTTTCTTAACTGCAAAAAATGAAAACGATGATATATTATAATCTACTTAACACTTTTGAGATGCAAAACATCCATAAAATCATGAGTTAAAATTATTTCAGTAACAACTCCTAATTAGTTTATAAGTAAAATTCAATTTACTCTGCTAATGCTACCGGTCACCGCGAAAAAAATTATACCGTTTGATAGATGAAAGTCTTCACAAAACATGTCTAGAAATCAGCTTCTACTTTTTGCTATATGTTGAATGCTATAATAGTTTTAAGGGGAATTCAAAAATTTAAATTTGAGTGTATACAAAGTAAATTAAGCATAGCTCGCTTCGATATGCATACATGCTAATTCACCTCAAAACAGCAATTTAAATATTCATGCAACTAACCTAGAGTGGAACCCGTACTTAATTTTAACAAAAATATTCAAATAAAATTGAAAAATTTCCAATTTTCTAGTATTGACTCAAAACCCATTGTGGCCACTATATATATATATAAAAATTGAAAACATTAAAAAACATGTCATTTTCTTATTTTTTTTTTCACAATAGCTTTCCAGTTATTTTCGTCAACTTTTTTTTTATTTTGAACCACTATGCTCAAGACCAACTTACAAAAAAATTAAGTTATACCATATTTTCTGCTATAGCTTATTTTATGTTTATTTCTCAAGGCGGTGAAAGAAAGATAAAAAAAAGGAGACCCGATTGAGAGAATCGAAGAAACATGTTTAATTAATATTAGCTGACCCGCATTTAAATTATTAAATCGTATTAAAATTGTTCGATTTCAATTCCATTTTAAATTGAATTTGTATGGGAGCCCCCTTTCTATAAAAAGTGGGATTCTCGAAACAATTATACAAACCATCTGTAACCCGAAAAACCCTCGACTACCCAATTTCACTTTATTCCGATCGTCCGTTAAATGCGTGATGGTGTTACAAGATACCTATTAAAATTTAAACTTGGTTATCAGGTGACCAAAAAAAAATTTGTCAATTTCAATTCGAATCGCGACTGGGATGAAAAAAAGGACGGTCGATAAAAGCATCGAGACAGAGACAAAGCATTTGCATCTTTTCAAAACGATCTGTTTCTAAATGATTTTTTTGAATAATTTTTTTGAATAAGACCGATTTTAAAACAATTTAAAAACAGGTCCTTGACATTTCCGATCTTTTTCATACTAATCCTGGACCGGCATTTTGCTCGAACGAAGCTTCTCGATACAATTTTGAACCGAAATGGTCACAGAGAGTTCCTGCGGAAGATTCGAAACAGCTGTAGAATAAAAACACTTCCTAAAACAACCTTTGAGCCTTCAAATTTTATACAGAGAATTTCAAAATGGTCAAGTTTAAAATGTTTTTAAGCTTCATGGATTCAGATATGTAGATATCCATCTAATCTGTCAATGATTCTTTATTCTATTGAATCTAAACCACTTCGACCATCGATTGGTTTTTCGCATTGCTACCTACTTTCAATGTTGAAAAATAAAGCTCCGCAATGCTAAATCATGCAACCCATCTTGGTTTCCGGTTCCTGGTTCGACTGCAAAAACCAAACCAAACCAAACCAACTCAGCCCGCCGAACGATTTCGGCAGCACACTCGGAACGATTAAATTCCTTAATTCCCTTTAAATGCTTTCAATTTATGACTCCCCGGGGGGTCGTTGGTCCTGGTGAAGATTCTTTTGCCACTGCAATTCTAGCGAATTCATTCTTGCCAGGAGCGCAAAAAAAAAAACAGGAAGACAGCAAAACAACTGACTGCACGTGTTCCCATTTCCTGTGTTTGTGTGACTGGTTCCTATTCAGTGTGAATGTGTGGGTATTTTTGTTGGTCTGTTTTGAGATTCGAATGAAAGTGTTTTTGGCGGTGGAAAGGGGGGATGATTCAGACAAACGGTCGCTGAGATGGAGAGAAAGGTATTTGAACGGATGCCAAAATCGGGATTCGGAAGGGCGTAGGCAAGGTTTCGTGAGAGTTCATATTTGGGCAGACCATAAATAATGGCTTACTTCAAGTTTTGATTCTTGGGACCTGACCCTGAAAGGTTCTGTGGCCTGAGGCCTATTTGGAAGTCTGGTTGTGAGAGTTCATGAATTATTGCTAGAAGTGCTATTAAACTGTCAGTGCAAAATTTTCACTGCGATTGCTAATTTTATGCAAGACTTTTACTCTGCCGATTAAGTTTAATTTTTTTTTTTAAATGAAGCCTGTTGAAAAAAAACTAATTTGTTAACCCTTCATTTCATGATTTTTTATTTTTCCTCAAAAATCATTTTAAACAGTTGGAAATGACGAGTACATCATGAAAAAAAATTCAGATAAAAAACGATTTTCCACTTTTTCCATACACTAATTGTTGCAAATCTGTTACTCTATGAAACGAAGGGTTAAGCTTCGTAGATTTTAAGATTATTGCCAAAATTATCACAAAAATAAACATAAGCTGTATTCAAAATAATTTCCAGTTCTAGAAAGTATTAAATTTATTAATTTTAAAATGGTAATATACAAGCTAGGCTAATTTTAATATTTTTGGCTCATTCCTCATTTTAGTTTTTGAAGATTTTTGAAAACTAGAAAAAAAAAATCATTTTGATGTTATAGGAATTTCAATAAACATTTGTTGGTTCAGATTAAAATATAAGAAAAACTAGGGCATTTTTTTTATTTTGGACCCTACCATTGAGTTCAAACTCACATAATTATGAGAAATGGAAACGTTTGAAAATTAAAACAATTCAGGGAACTTCATGAACTTTCATGAAAAAAAATCAGATTTTTTCAAGAATCTTGGAAAACTGTCTCAATTTTTTTTTTGATTTTATGACAAAATTTAATCGATTCTAACATACAAATCTTCCAAATACACAAGAATAAAAAAGTTAAACTATGAAATAAATATGAACAGTTTTAGTAGCACTTTTCGATACTATTTTCAGTGTCTTAATGTTCACTTTTCAGCACTGAACTGCATAAACATAGTATTGACTATAAAATTCGAGACCTTAAAAATACATTTTTCTAACATTTGTATCAATTTTTATCTGTGCCTTTTTTCACTTAAGGACAATTTAAGTTGAATTTTGAATAAACTATTTATAAGAAAAAAGACAATTTGGAAGCAAAATTTTAAAAACATTTTTTCATTAAAAATTGTTGATAAATTTTCAATCATCCTTAACACTTGGACGCCTAACGTCTTTTCCAGTTTCTGAAGGCCGAAGATCTGTCATTGATCAAAACATGGTTGATATTTCTTAAAATTTAAGAATATAATGTTTATCACATGTCACAATCTTGGCAATATTCTTGTTCAATTCAATAAATGAATGAAAAAGATGCTGCAAAGTGAAGCCAATTTACTTAACGCCGCACTCAGGGGTAAATGCAACTAATAAGCGATCACAATTATTTGCGGACAAACGGTAAACGGTAGACATTTTATCTCTTCGCAACACTTTTATATTTTTTGATGATCTATCAAATTATTGAAAGAAAAAGGTGATTTTTCCACCTGGAAGTAAGATAAAAAAAAATTATTTCTCGAAATTATTCGTTTAGAGACTGGATGTCTTCCCAAAATTTGTAGATCTTATTATTTTAAGCAACTTTCTAGAAGACAACATCAAGATCGCATGAAAACCATAAAAGTTACGAGCATTCTAAAAATAACGAGCATTTTAACAAGTTATTTTGAGTTTTTATTTAATATCTTTTCAAGTATACGATATACAAACTTGGTATATTTGAGAAAGTTGTTCAAATTGTTGAAACACACAATTTTGTGGAACATTTTAAATACATATTTTAACTAAGAAAAAAAATATACTACAAAATATATAAAATAATGCCTTTTTTCAGTAAGTTATAACCTTAAGAGTTTGGACGAGTTCGTATAATTTTTTGAGTGGGTTTTGTTGGTCAAGTTATTAGCTTTCCAGTGGTGTATAAATTTCACATTAGTTTTGGATAGATTTTCTGCAAACTAGCAATCAATAATGTGCTTTGTAAATCGTATACTAAAAAAGGGATTTAAAAAAATCCAAAATTACTTATTAAAATGTTCGTTATTTTTAAAATGCCCGTAACTTTTATGATTTCCATGCGATCTTGATTGTGTCTTCAAAAAAGTGGCTTAAAATAATAAGATCTACAACTTTTGCGAACACATCAAGTCTCTAAATTAATGATTTCGAGATATATTTTTTTTTATCTCCCTTCTAGGTGGAAAATCAATTTTTTCTTTCAATAGCTTGATAAATCAGAATTAAATATTAAAATGTTGCGAAGACATCAAATGTCTACCATTCACCGTTTGTCCGCAAATAATTTTGATCGCTTATTAGGTGCATTTACCCCTGTGTGCGCCGTCAGTCTCGAATTATTTCAGTCTCAGGTCTTCTTTAATTTTGATTTTCAATTTGACAATGTTTTCATACATTGAATGAAAATAAATGATTTAGATAGTTTGAAAATAAAGTGAATACTAACAAAATTAAAACCATTTGCTCATTATGTTGAATTTGCACAATATAATTTAATTTTGTTCTTTTATTCAATGAAATGTAATAGTCTAGCTGTCTTTACCTTAACTTCAAAACATTTAAAAAAATAAATAAATAAAAGCTTTTTATGTTTATGAGATCCCAAACATTTTAAATTCTCAATAGTCAGTGTTTTAAACTTTTTTCAGTTTTCAAAGTCAGGGGACAACAAGAATTCAATATTCTCAAAAATTTAGATATTCGGATAACGACTTATAGAAGGAAAAAAAAAACAAATATCTTACATATAAAAATAGAAGCATAAATGTGGGCAAACACGAATAACTCTCCAGACGTCTTCCATGCAAATTGTTTTAAACTCTATGTTTAAAGCTCTAGTTTTATTAAGTTATATTAGAGAATGTAATTTTAATCAAGGAGAATCTTGACATACTCTGACAACTAATCAGATAACGATAAAATATTCCAGTATGTATTTATAAATACCACGAGAATGCCTTATTTTACTTTATTAGTATAAGACAACCTTAAATTGATTTAAAGATTTGTTATTAAATATTGAGGATGCATTCAGTTATGTTGAGGATAGAATGGTATAAACTTTGTAGTTTCACGAAAATTTCATCATTGAAAAGAAACAATTGAAAAAATAGAAAACGTTAGAAAAACTCCTATTCTTTTTTTTGTGCTTAGATTACTAAACGGAACGTAGAACATAAAAAAAGTTAACTTTGTTGAACTAAAATTTATAATTTCATCCAACACTCAGTATAAGAAGTCAGAAACAGGTTTTTATTCTTTAACATCTTTAAACACAGGAAATTTCATAATTTTAGTCTTAAGAAATATATGAACAAAGATCCAAAATGAAAAAAAGAGTTTATAACCAAATATCAGTGCTAGTAAAAAAAAAGTATAAATTTAAAATTTCGATAATCTATACTAATAAACATTGGTTTACACTCAAATGAAACAAATCATAAAAAAATATTAAGATTTGAGAAGAATTTTCGAGCTTCATTTCTGATTTTTTATTCAACTTCACAATTAAAATCCAATTATTGAATTAACGTCCTAAAATTCAAATCAAATTTAACAACATATTCCTTAAGCCAGATTTTTAACATTGATGAGAAAAAGCAACAAAATCAAGAATGAAATTTTACCAATTTGAATTCAATAATAATTAAATCAGGATCGGGAAAAATTGCAAAAGTGGAAAAAGATTCGTTTTACTTTATGAAAAAATATGTTTCTTAGTTTATTTACAGACTCTGAAACGCCTGTTTAAATTTTAAAAAGTGACTTAAATAAAGAAATTAAAAATTGCTAGAATTCTCTACGTAAATTGAGAGTTTTCAATGAATTTTTGTAAATCACCCTATGATTTTTAGTTGCTGTGAATCAGCATTCTAATATAAATGTTCTTCAAAAAAATCTAAAAATTTAAGCATTTATATTTTGACAAATATTATTAAATTTAAACTGATCTTCTCAGTGACGATGAAATAATCCAAAAAAGATAATCAAATGGATTTCAGGTAACAGATAACAAGAAACAGAATATAAAATGGAAATTGGCTCAAAAAATAGTAAAAAAATTATTTGAAGCATAAAAATCCGCGCAGTTTTATTCCACCAGAAGAGTTGTTTGAAAACACTGCAACTATGGAAATGCTATGGCTGTAAAATTGTTATACGATAAAGAACACTTTTAAAATGATTTTAGAGAAAATGAGACAGGCTGATTCAAACTGCTGAAAATAGCAACACATTTCAGCAAAAAAATCTTTGAAGTCGCGTATGCCATAAAGATAGTCAAACGACTATATGTAGTTGAATAAAAATAACCGAAAATGGACATAACAGTGTCCTCTGTAAACGAAGAAAATAATGTTAACAAAAAAAATCGTTTTCAGTTTTTGCTGGAAACCAACAAATTAAAAACTAATAAATTGTTACAATAATTTTTGCCCCTGATGGTAGGCACTACAATTGACATTCCTTTGAATTTAAGTATAGGTAATTCATTACAGGGAAAAGAATTAAACAAAAATATCAACGAAACGAAAAAAAAGGCACTAATCTACGTAAAAAATTGTCAAAAGCAGCAGAAATTAACGCATTCTTCGATTAATAAGCCATTGTCCCTATTCACCCAACTTGGGGTGTAAACAGATATAGCTGTTTTAAATTTATATTAATTTATTCGAACTAATATTTTTTTGTTTCTTTAGTTGAGTTTTATAAAGGTTCACTTAACATAATTTGATATAAATATTACGATAATAATCCGTTAACTTACTCGATTCATTCCATTTTACGGAACCAATGTAGTTCCATGAACATAAAAAATATTGAACACATTTATATGAATAATATTTTCATAGAAAAAAAAGTTTACGATGCAACCGTTATAAAATCTTCTCTCATTTTTTCAACGTTATTGTCCCAATCAATTTAACGGGTCCAAATTTTCAAGAGATTTCAATCAGAAATGAAAAGCACCCCCAAGTTTTAACAGTATGAAAAATTTATTTTACGGAGTTTCTTTTGTTGATTTTGTTCGGTGATGTTTTCAAAAAATTCACTAGTTTTACGTTTCAGTATACTTTTTCCGACCATTCTCAGGAAAAAAAAATCAATTTTTCCGCCTCCTAGAGCCGTCTCTCTGCCTTAACTTAGAGTAAAGAAGAAAAATTGCTTTTTTTCTGGGGATGGTCGAAAAAAAGTAGACTTAAACGTAAAACAAGCGAGTTTTTTAAAAAACATCACCGTACAAAATCAACAAAAGAAATCCCGAAAAACTCCATCCAGATCTCAATGCTCGTGAAAAAAATTATTGTATTGCAAACCCTTTCCTCTATCAATGAGTGAGACTTACATTGGAATAAAAAAAAAAGATTGGACAATTTCATTTAATTTGGTTAATTAGGAGTTCCACTTAAAAAAAGTAGTGATAGGGAGGACGGTAATTCTTCACAAAAAAAATTTATAAACTGTACCGAAATTGGAACGCAATCATGTTTTAAACGTATTGCGCTGATAAATTTGATAAAAAAGCATTTTCTATTTTCCAAACAGGAGGGCCCAGAAGAATGTTTAATTTATTTTTATTGAATTTGAAACACAAGTTAGTCTTAATACAGCAAGATGATCTTGACCGATTTCGAAGTTGAACGAAAATTTCAGTATTTTCAACGAAATTAATTTTTTTTCAAGATCTTAAAGACAAAATTGATATATTTTTAAAAAGTTTTACAAAAGTATCCGTTTGCCAGAACGATTTCTGGAACCTCTGAGTTACCTAGCAAAGAGTTAAGGACTTGTAGATGAAGTGAATTCGAAGTGAAAACCTAATTAACCTAGGTTAACTAGCTGTGATATAAATGATCTCAAATTCATTTCTTGAATGCATCAAAAATGCCATGGCCACAAACAAGCAAACGGTTCAAAGGTTTGTTTCTTTTATTTTCAACATAGTCAACGCACTTTTAAAACTTTATTTGTATTAGCAAAGCGATTTTTAAATTGATAAAAATATTCAAAATCAATTTCAAACTCGCCTTGTGAATACAAATATAATTTTAACAGTGCGTTGACGATGATGGAAAAAATTGGATCAAATTTATAAAAGAATTCTTTCCAAATAGAGATCTGAATTGCATCAGTTTACACATCCATATTACATTTCACACAAATAATTTTTATGTTTTTATAAGAAAGAAATGGTAATATATGTAACATCAAATATTACAAAAAAAATTTAAACAGTAAATCTAGCATGAGCTTTCATTACGTCGTATGAAACATCTAAAGAACTCACAGAAAACTGCTGCAAATGTTATCAAAACAACTTTAAAATTTGAGTTGCACGTATAGAATATGTTTTCCAGGCTACAAATATAATAAATGGAAAGATGTTGCGACTAGTTAATGTAAGTTTTTGCATTTTTTTCGTAATAAAAATGTTTGTTTACATTTTGTTTCATACGACGTAATGAAAGCTCACGCGAGAAATGTAATTTTTGTCATTTTCGTCATTTTTGTCATTTTTGTCATTTTTGTCATTTTTGTCATTTTTGTCATTTTTGTCATTTTTGTCATTTTTGTCATTTTTGTCATTTTTGTCATTTTTGTCATTTTTGTCATTTTTGTCATTTTTGTCATTTTTGTCATTTTTGTCATTTTTGTCATTTTTGTCATTTTTGTCATTTTTGTCATTTTTGTCATTTTTGTCATTTTTGTCATTTTTGTCATTTTTGTCATTTTTGTCATTTTTGTCATTTTTGTCATTTTTGTCATTTTTGTCATTTTTGTCATTTTTGTCATTTTTGTCATTTTTGTCATTTTTGTCATTTTTGTCATTTTTGTCATTTTTATCATTTTTGTCATTTTTGTCATTTTTGTCATTGTTGTCATTGTTGTCATTTTTGTCATTTTTGTCATTTTTGTCATTTTTGTCATTTTTGTCATTTTTGTCATTTTTGTCATTTTTGTCATTTTTGTCATTTTTGTCATTTTTGTCATTTTTGTCATTTTTGTCATTTTTGTCATTTTTGTCATTTTTGTCATTTTTGTCATTTTTGTCATTTTTGTCATTTTTGTCATTTTTGTCATTTTTGTCATTTTTGTCATTTTTGTCATTTTTGTCATTTTTGTCATTTTTGTCATTTTTGTCATTTTTGTCATTTTTGTCATTTTTGTCATTTTTGTCATTTTTGTCATTTTTGTCATTTTTGTCATTTTTGTCATTTTTGTCATTTTTGTCATTTTTGTCATTTTTGTCATTTTTGTCATTTTTGTCATTTTTGTCATTTTTGTCATTTTTGTCATTTTTGTCATTTTTGTCATTTTTGTCATTTTTGTCATTTTTGTCATTTTTGTCATTTTTGTCATTTTTGTCATTTTTGTCATTTTTGTCATTTTTGTCATTTTTGTCATTTTTGTCATTTTTGTCATTTTTGTCATTTTTGTCATTTTTGTCATTTTTGTCATTTTTGTCATTTTTGTCATTTTTGTCATTTTTGTCATTTTTGTCATTTTTGTCATTTTTGTCATTTTTGTCATTTTTGTCATTTTTGTCATTTTTGTCATTTTTGTCATTTTTGTCATTTTTGTCATTTTTGTCATTTTTGTCATTTTTGTCATTTTTGTCATTTTTGTCATTTTTGTCATTTTTGTCATTTTTGTCATTTTTGTCATTTTTGTCATTTTTGTCATTTTTGTCATTTTTGTCATTTTTGTCATTTTTGTCATTTTTGTCAGATGCTCTCAACAACATTTTTCTATCAGGTGCCAATCTAAGCTTTAGATCTCGTTACTCAATCATCATTTGAATGATGATGGGGACGGGTAGGTCGGCTGAATGAAATCCCATTATATTAACGTCATAAGATTCGATTTTTTTTTCTGCCAATCATCATCGCACACATCAGAAGCCGGCCAGTTCATTAATGCAAATCATCCGGGCACGACTGGCAATAATCATAATCATCCCAGATCAGCCGGGATCGGGAAGTGATTGAACCTGATGGTCGACTGGGGCAATTCATTGGACCCGTATCGATTCCGATTGTTGAAAATCCACTTCCACAAATATACATTCATTGATTCGAACCTGAGAGATAACTCCATATTTACCCTCTCTGGCATCATCAAACCAATTGAGATGGAAATTTAAGGAGGAAAAAAATATTGAGCTTGTCTCTGATCCTGGTATTTCGATTGAAATTCTCCACACCCAATTAAGGTTCGTCAACCAACGGACGCAGTTTCATTGATAAAGAGGGTCAAATTCTTCGGACGAGTTGCCTAGAAACTTCAAGCCGTATCAAGGAAATGCTCCCTTTACGTTATTTTTTTTTCTGTTACCCAAATTTTTTCCTTGAATGAACCAAAAACTGAACCCTAGGACGACCAATAAGGTCGACATAACAAAGAGGAGATGGGCATCGATAAAACCGGATTCGATCCCTGAATGAATTTTTTCTGTCGCCTTCCTTCTGAATCCATCTCAAACAGGACGTTCGGGAAATTGACGCCTAAATTTGGTGTGTGCTATCGCACTGATGTCTCTACCTGATTCACCAATTTTTTCTGGATTTTTTTTTTCAAAAGGATCTTTCTCGTTGAATTTGGTTGATCCAAAAAATGTTCCACCACTAAAAGATAAAGGTGTTGTTTGGTGACGACAATCCCGGTGAAAAGGTGCAAACGAAGATGCTAATCTTTTTTATTTGGTTACTCTTCCCTGTTTCTAAGGCTCAAAAACAAGACGATGAGGACGACGATGTCTTCGACGTCGTCGTCGCGTCTTGAAGATGCTCTTGGAAGATAATGGAATTTGGTGCTGAGCCTGCCCGGGACAATAAATGCTAATTCCCGAAACGATGGCAATGAGCGTCGCGATGCGGCTTCTGTCGATTGTTTCAATCAATTTGGTATAATTTCTTCATTGAAGCGCCAGATTTCGGATGCAGATTAGGTAATTGTGTTGTGGAATTTCTTACCACAGAAAGGCTTGAAAGTTTAAAAAGCTCTGATACGAAAAATAAAGGAATCAACGTATTTATATATTTGTTAAAACTGCTCAGTTCTTTTGTTTTTTTTTTATACAAAGTTTTTCTTTTCCCTGAAACTCACATTTGCCTAAACTATTTACATTTACACATGAAAGTTGCAATCTAAAAATGCTAATTATCTTCTTAAAATTTGTTTTCTCAAGTTCACAACGTTTCAAATTACAAGGTTTTCTTTAAAGGTTCAAAGAATTTTCAAACAGTTTAACGAGCTTACCATTTTTTAAATTTATTTTTTAATCTAAACGCAAAACTCAAATCTTATTCATGTATATCAAATATTTACCAACATTTTAAATGAATGCTACCAAATGCAAACTTTCTTTAATCCATCGCATCTGTTTCAAAAACTTATAGCAACATTCAAACATTCAATTAATTTCTTGTCACAGATTGAATTCCGTTTGGGAGATTAAATTTTCAATGGAAACTTTTGTGCAAACTTGATCATCTGCGTGAAAAATGACAACTTTTATCGTACTTATTCCGGGGAAAAGAATCAATGATAGGAAAAGTAAGGAAAACAATAAAAAACAACATTGGAAATCACAAAATGAAATAAAAAACTTCCCTGGCACACGAAGCCAAGCATCGCCCCGAATGGAGGCAACAAACCGAAAATACGTCAGTGACAATAATATCTAATGAAAGTTTGGGATGGAAGAATGAAATTGTGAAAAAATAAGGAAACAACAGGACAAACGTGAAAACTCACAAAAGCTATGCGGCATCTGGCTGTTGTACGTAGGAAGAAAAATAAAACTGTGTTCTGTTTTTTTGTTGAGCCAGAAGTTTAGAGGTTTCTTCCTGGAATGATGTTGTTGTTCATGTTAATGTTGTTTGAAATTCTTGGAAAATCTCTGGTCGAGGGAAAAGTTTTTAAATTTTTCAAGGTGAGGTGCACCGAATCTGTGCGAAACAAATTCGACAAATAGGACCACTTTAAAAAATTGTTTATCAAAATTTTAAAAATATAAACAATTTTGAGAATTTTTACAATTTTGACAATTTTGACAATTTTGACAATTTTGACAATTTTGACAATTTTGACAATTTTGACAATTTTGACATTTTTTGACAATTTTTACAATTTTGACAATTTTGACAATTTTGACAATTTTGACAATTTTGACAATTTTGACAATTTTGACAATTTTGACAATTTTGACAATTTTGACAATTTTGACAATTTTGACAATTTTGACAATTTTGACAATTTTGACAATTTTGACAATTTTGACAATTTTGACAATTTTGACAATTTTGACAATTTTGACAATTTTGACAATTTTGACAATTTGGACAATTTTGACAATTTTGACAATTTTGACAATTTTGACAATTTTGACAATTTTGACAATTTTGACAATTTTGAAAATTTTGACAATTTTGACAATTTTGACAATTTTGACAATTTTGAAAATTTTGAAAATTTTGAAAATTTTGAAAATTTTGAAAATTTTGAAAATTTTGACAATTTTGACAATTTTGACAATTTTTACAATTTTTACAATTTTGACAATTTTGACAATTTTGACAATTTTTACAATTTTTACAATTTTGACAATTTTGACAATTTTGACAATTTTGACAATTTTGACAATTTTGACAATTTTGACAGTTTTGACAATTTTGACAATTTTGACAATTTTGACAATTTTGACAATTTTGACAATTTTGACAATTTTGACAATTTTGACAATTTTGACAATTTTGACAATTTTGACAATTTTGACAATTTTGACAATTTTGACAATTTTGACAATTTTGACAATTTTGACAATTTTGACAATTTTGACAATTTTGACAATTTTGACAATTTTGACAATTTTGACAATTTTGACAATTTTGACAATTTTGACAATTTTGACAATTTTGACAATTTTGACAATTTTGACAATTTTGACAATTTTGACAATTTTGACAATTTTGACAATTTTGACAATTTTTGCCTCTTGTTGAGTTGAAAAAATTCGTGAAAATTTTCTTAATATATGGGGCTAATTGTTGTTAAAATAATTCACTTTATATTAAGGAAGTTTTCATGGGCCCGGAAAATTTTTTAAAAATTTGTTTGTTTTGTTCTGTTGTTGGTGCTTTTAAGGTTCTTCTGCTTTTACTTGGCCTTCATGGATCAGGCATTTCAATTCATCATGAATTTATCCAGTCTGATTTGTTTTAACGATTTGAAAAAAACAGTTTTATACTTTTTAATTCGGTGATTGTCATTTTACCCGTCAACCAAACGCCTGGTGTAGGCAAAATAACTTTTTATGTTAATGATGACAGATGTGAATCATTTATCGAAACTAATGCCGCTCATTATCAAAAGTGACACTTATTGGGAGGCGTTTTGCGAAACCCAGCTCGCGTCCCTTCCAGATATAATTAATTAACCCTATTATGGCGCTCTGGCTGGGTCGAACGAAAGCTGGCAAACTGAAAATTAAATTATTTCAGCAACGCTCCGAAACTACGGAATTTTTGCACGTACAACGCTGCCAGACAAAATGGCTCCACACCACCTCAATTTTCCTGCCCTCTCAAAAGGTACAGTCGATTTGAACCAGCAGGCAGGGGTTTCTGGCCAAGGGGTCTTAAAAATAGATGAAGGTTAATGGAGCCACGTGTATGGCGCGGTGTTCGGCGAAATTTCAGAATGGAGGGCACAGCCACATTTATTTGCTAGCACAAGCAAAGTTTAATTAAAACCTGTTGTTATCTCAGCTGAGGCGCAGGATTTAATGGAAACGAATCGTTTTTGCAACTCCCTTTTTCCTAGCGCTGGGAAGACCGAAAAGTGATGGGGGAATTGTAGAGCGAGGTGTGAATTGAATTGTGAATTTTTAATGCCCATTTGCGAGGATCAGAATGGCAGCAGCCAGAACAGGAGGAAGGTTTTATTCCTGGGCAGGCATCAAGCTTATCCCCCCGGCAACAAGGATCGATTCGATAAATTGTGACTCATACAATATAGTAACAACAACCATTTTTTTATTGTGGGACGTGGTTTGCATTTTTACCGCACTCTCGCTAATTGGCTCAGTTAAACAGATTCCGGATTTATTGATCCCCACTAAGGAAGAAACAAAAAACAATCCCATTCGATGGATATAAAAGTGGCTTTTTAATTTTAATTGATTTACACTCAAGGTAATCTAAAAATTTTATTTGGAAAATCAATTCCATCTAAATTCATTCGCGTGTCAATGTTTGAGCTCTGAAAATTTCGACCAAGCTAAAATTAGTATCTCAATCGATGACTTTTCACAAAAAAAGTTATTTTAAAATTTTGCTTGAATAAAAATTCTAAGGTTTTTCACGCGATTCAAACTTCGAAAATCAAAAAAAAAACTTTTTACCAAAAACATTTCAAGTATAAAATGTTGCCTTATGACCGAAAAACCTAGAACACAAATTTTCACAGAGTCAGAAGAAATTTTTTTGAGATTGCAGTCGCTGGCGGAACAAGCCGAATGTTAAAAAAAATCAAAATTTATTTTATCCTAACTTCAAAGTTGTGGTTTTCTCTACAGTTGTTCTCTAATTATAGTGCTGTGTTCAAGTAATATTAAATAACCTGTAATTATCAACGAAACTCATAGATGTTTTAAAAAATTTTTTCCAACACGAAAGTTGAGCTGAAGATAAAAGAAAACCTACTCCTGTAAAATAATATCTTCTGTCCATAGTCTAAAATTTAAACACCTATCAAACTTTCTCATATTGGAGGACTAATGCCTCTCTATCCATATTTCTTTAATATTTTTTATAAAAATATAATTCTCTCTAGTTTATCATTCCGCCGAGCATGCCACTTAAAATTAGAATAAAAAAAATTAGGATAATTAAAATCAAATAACGATTGAAAAATTCCTATTTTTTGTTTAATTTTATTAAAAGGAAAAAATTAATTTCTTAAAATCTGTTATATCGATAAGAAATAGAATTTTTTCTGGTTTTTTAAGCCACAAGCATTCGAAAGAAATTGTTTCGAAAAATAAAATAAATTCAAAAACGTGTCAGAGGAACGCAGTGAGTTTTAAGGGTTTACCCCCTCCTGAGGGTCAAAAAATGCCAAGCGATATGTACTCATCTAAACTCAAAATTTCAAATTTTCAATAAAATTTTGATAAACGTCTAAAATGACTCAAGAGTTACAATCTCGAATCAGAACCAAGACGCTTTCTAGAAACTTATCCCAGGTTTATGTCAGTTTAAAAAAACTCACATGTTGATAGAAATTTGGTTCCGAATATCGAATTCAAAAAAGATTAAACTTGTCAGATTTTCCGAATTTTTTTGAAAATTTTTATCAAAGTTATTTTGAACGATTTTTTTAAACTTCAATATAACTCAAATTGACTGAGTTGGCTTCATTAAATATCTTTTAAGTGGTCTTAAGACAAATTTGAAATAAAAAATCCGAATTTTACATAGTTTTGAAATAAAATAGCTCGGATTTGCCCGAATCGGTAACTTGAGAAAAAAATACCTCGACAGCTTAAATAAGAATCATTCCAAATTGTGTGGTAAAAAATTAAATTATTAAAATTAAAATTCGAGGTCTGCGATCAGATTTTGGGTTTTGTCTCCAATTTATTGTTCTCCATTTTCAGTTTTCATCATCGTTGAGCCAAAATATTGATTCAAATTTTTGTTTTGCATTTAAAACTACAACAAGATGCATTTTCCATATTCGATATTCATCGTTTTGAATAATGGAAAGAAAATATTTATCCTACAAACTGTTTTTGGGATTTGGTTTTGATATTTTATCCCTTGCTCTTCTTTATAATTGAAACATTAGAAAGTTTCCTAAAGTCAATCCATAATTGAGAAAACTGAGATAGTTTCATCATTCGCAATTGTGAATGAGGTTCAAAAATTGTATTACGAATAAATAATTGAAGGAAGCATCCTAATTGAAAACCAAAAAAAAAATTGACAATTATCATTAGTATTTTCTGATTGATGATTCTGAATCAGAACTTCTGATACATATTTTGCTATTGTGGAATTTAAACCCAAACATGATTTTCAAAATCGGGATTCAGATTTCGAATAAAGGTTAAAAATGCAAAATTCAAATTAAAATTTAAAATTCAAATGCAGGTTTAGAGCTCGAAGTTTAGTTATGTTATCAAGATTGAAATATCAATAGGAGAATATAATTGAGGATTCGAATAGCAGGAGATAGCAGTTTCATAATTTTGTTCCTGATTCAAGACCAAAACTTTATATTCCACCAGAGCCATTTTGGAAACTCAAACCAGTTAAGAATGGAAAATTATCGAATGAGAACTGGATTCATTTAGGAGATTTCGATCTATGAGGATTTTTATTACAAACTTAAATTTAAATGGCTTTATCCTTTCCATTTTCAACTGTAAATATATTTATTTGATTTGTTGTTTAACATTATGATTTTTGCAAATTCTTCAAAAACACAGTTTTAAGCTTCAATCTTAAATTTTAATCTATTTTACATGAGTAGATTATATATTATATATATTAAACTGATTGCCACCGCAAATTTTAAACCTTACTTTTATTTCTGGATATTCAATACATTTTCATCAATGCTTTAAATGGGTTGCTTGTGAATTACAGGAGTTAGGTTATTTCTTGATCATTTAGGTAAATAAATGCACAAAGTTTTTTTTTTTTGCATGAAACCTAAGAAACCGTTTTTTTATTTCTTGAAAATTATGATTTAAAATATATTACTTTTAAGGACAATTAATTTGAACCTGAATAGCTTGATAGTATCTACAAATCTTTTAATGTATGCTTTATTGAATCGAAAATACTTAAGGGGAAAAATGTCATCAAAACCATCCCCATGAGTCAGTTTTTCTTACGGCCCTGGTCAGAGTAAATCAATAGTTTTGAGTTTTTGAGCATTAATTAAGAATAAAAACTTTAATTCTTTTCAGTTGTGTTATTTTCACTTATTAAAACAGTTTAATTCTACACGTTAAAAATTCACATGCTAAAAGATTTAAAAATAAATACTTTAAGTTTCATGTTTCTTTATAATTTAAATTGGCATTTCAGTCAGAAAGAAGCCAATACTAGAATTTACAATTTGCCCGTCGTTTCAGTCTTTGGTCTAAGCCTTCATGAAACTATTCAATTTTCTCAATTCTGGATCAACATTATGAAACTTTCTAAAGTTTCAATTAATTAGAAGAATTAGGAGTAAAAATTTCAGAACCAAGTACCAAAATTTATAAATAAGATATTTTTTTACCAGCACTCAGATTGCATATCAGATAGTTATGTTTTCTTGAATTATCAAATAATTCTTCGACATCACAATATAACAGTATAGTTTGGTCAAAATTACAGATTGTTTCGGCAATTAAGACTGAAATAAACATGGCACAATAGAATTTAACTTTTTTTTCAATTGAATGCACAAAATTTAACAATTTTTATTTTATATTAAAAAAGATCTCCGATTTTTCAGCTGCTCAAAATGCTTAAGGCACTTGTGCCTTAATTTGTTAGAACTTTTCAATGGCAAATGTTGTCAATATTGCATAAATTTCATCTTCTGTTTACCCCATGTTTGGTATAATCAAATGTTTTGTTTAATTTTAGTAAATGTCATTTTTTTCATCACATCCTATAGTTCCATATATCATTAGGTTAGAAATTGTGCCTTACACAAGTCTTACTATTTTTTTGAGCAATTTAAAAAACTCATTCTATGCCCTCAGAGCCAAAGCGTTAAATGCACACATTTCGAAAACAAGTCGCATTAGTTTTTCACAATATCCTACATATTTTACACGTTTTAAGTTTCCCCCATAGAAGATTGTATAATGGAAAATATTTCCTGATATGCACTTAAAATAGTAGGTTTTCCACATTTTAGCCCCAAATCTCTCATTTGGAATTATAAATACCTTGATGAGTTCTTTCAGTGATATTATAGAAGAGTCTATGAATGCAAAAAAAAAGTTTTTTTTTGTTTTTACTTTCAGTGCATGCAAAAATTTGGTTTGATTTCGTTCAGCTTTTCAAGTAAGTTATTTTTAACAAAGTCTTATTCTTATTTGTCCAGAAAAAATATAACTTTTCTATTTATTCATTTCAAAATGTTTTACGCTCACTTTTATATCATGCATATTGAGATTTAATTTAAAGTTCCTTGACCTTGCCAGAACTTTTTCAGCTATTTTTATCTAAAAGCCTAGAAAAATTCGGGCATTTGATTTCAAAATAGTTGACCAAAATCCTGGAAATATCCGGAAAAATTTGGTCAAAACCTGGATATTACTTATCAACAATAAAAAAAATGTTGAAAAAACATTATTTTTCACCAAAATTTGTCAACAGATTTTCAATCGTATTCAAGGATTTCACAAAAATCTTTCATGATTATTTTTATGAAACTTGCTCGCCAAATTTCGTTTTGGACGCATGAATAAAAAAAATATAACATAATTTGTTTTTTTAATGTGTGATTTGTGAATGAAAATGAGAATGAACCCGGGCAAAATCCGGGCTTTTCCATCAAAACCGGGCAACCGGGCCGGACCGGACTTTTTTCCAAATTTGATATTAAATATTCAGGCAAACCCGGATAAAACCGGGCAATCTGTCAACCTTATGTATGACTATGCTGTATGCTAGATTTTCATCTATGAAGGTAAAACAGAAACTCAAACACCTTTAGAAGGAATTTATAGAGTTAAGAATTAGACCTTATCTTAACAATTTTATTTAATTTCATTCAATAATTCATCATATATGAGTCTAGGATAACAATGGATGTATCGGAAAATTAAGTTAAACTAATACTCTCTGGAGCCACATTGAAAAAATAACTTTGGAAACATTTTTTCTTATTTTGTATTGTGTATATATTTTGTATGCTGAAGTTTCATATTGTGCGATAAAAAAAAAGACTTCCGGTTCTGAATTCCATTTTCGTAACGATTTTGTTTTTCGTTTAAAAATTTCTTGATGTTACTTGAATAACATATATCAACAGGTTTTTTTTTTCGAAATTGAATTATTCGGAACAAATATATTTGTCTTTCAAAATCCCGTTCTCCCTCTCTTTTCCAAACAATTTAAACACGCAAAATAATTTTGAAATAAAGTATTTTATTATTGAGAATTTTTGCTGCCGAATAACAGAATAGTGAGTTTTACGTAAAAACTAAGTTGATGATTTCAATTCCATTTTGCGCATTATTTGTCATATGTGTGGGGAAAAATTCATATTTGAAAGTGGGATTGTCGACAGGCAGTTGAATTTATTGGCTGTTAGGATTGTTAAACCGTTGTTTCTGTCGGTAAACGTAACTGTTTTACTTTGATTAACCTCCTCCATTTTGACAAGGAGAATGTTGTTCATCCGGTTCGGGTTTGTAGTAAGTTTGAATGAATGATGCTTATTTTATTTTCTTGTTTGTTTATTTTTGTTTTTTTCTTTATCTTTCGGTAACGACAGCTCTGGATGAAATGATGGAAATTTCTATTTCCAAAAAACAAGCTGCGTTGCATGAACTTCTGAAATGTTTCTGGAAATAAAGTTTAATTACAAAAAAAAAGTTTAATTATCATCATTACAAAAAATAACAAAAATACAACCGAAAAACACCCCTATTTTCATTTCGATACTTGAAACATTCCTCGTATCTTTCAGCTTTGTAGAACTTACTGAAATTTCACATTAAATGTAGGTGAGTGTCCTGAAGTACGAACTTTAATTGTAACGTGTTTACATCGTGATTTTTTAGCATCTACGTGAAAATCAATTGGATACAAATTATTGAGTTTCTCACGTAGCCACTACGTATTAGTTATTTGATGTGAACAAATTTTAGAGTTTTCGAACATGAATGGGTAAAAAATCAAGGATTAAAGATGAACTGAATTAACATTTTCTGAAAAAGCTCTCAAAATCTTTTTGTAGAAAATCTTAAAAAAAAAGTAAATACGAAATTTGTTATTAAAGTTTTGACCAACATTAAACCTAAAGAAATTTATCAGGTTTTGAATTTAAGTTTGGTCTAAAACTTATTTGTTTAACTAGTCCGAGGATATTTTGACACTCCCGGAAATATTATCTTCTTTTGATTCTATATTGTAATGATACTACTATCGTTGTATTACCGAATTCAAAACATTTGTTTGGTTTTGGGGAACGAGTACTCTCTGGAGCCACTGGAAAACTTTTTTCGAGAAAACTTATTTTTAAATTTCGGTTTCTAGTAAGTTCCGTTTTTTTTTTAATTAAAATATTATATAATTACTTTTACTTAAGAGCTTTCTGAAAGGTTAAAACTCTCGATTTTTGCGTTTAGTTGAGACTTTTTGGTATTCAGCAAGTTTCCTTTTCACGCTTCTGCAGAATTGAAGCTAGAGTGTTTTTGGAATTGAAAAATAAAATGTTTTCTAGTTTACTGCTGGATGAAATTAATATATTCACAACACAAGCGATAACTTCCAAAAACCATTCAGTCTCTAGTGGCTGAAATCTGTGCCATGAAAATTTTATCAAGTATAACTGATATAAAAAAAACAAAAACTCATGACGAAATAAAACGTTTACACAGGGTTAAGAGTAAAATTCGTTGATTAACATTCAATAGAAATATGAAAAAATCTTTTGGTCAAGAATTTTTCAAACCTTCAAATTTTAAATGGTATCGGAAAACATCCTTTTTTTCACAATAAGAAATTAATTTCTTATTGTGAAAAAAAGGATGTTTTCCGATACCATGGGGTTTTTTTCATGATGTGAATAAAATACATATTTTAATCACTTTCTGGAGCCATTATTTAACACCAAACACTCATTGCAATACACAGAAGAAAATGATTTTTGGTGTTGTAGTTTTAACCAATAATTTTCAAGAATTTAGCGTTCTGATTTTGAATCTCGAATCTGATTTTGTCTACAACCTCTAGTTTCTATGATAAGATTTGTGAAAAATCTTATTTATTATCTATAATCAAAAACTTGAACCAGTTAAACATTTTTGATTCAAATTCAAATTTTAAAAGTATTCTCGTTTCAAAAATGAAACGCGATGGAAAACTAAAATTGAACATGTTTGAAAAAACTCGACCCAAAAATTCATAATAATTTCTGGCATTGCTCGAGGACGTTTCTGAGCATCTTATTTCAATGATCTTATCTTTTTTTTAAACTTTTGACTTATGTTTCCACCAAAACACTGAAATTTCAAGTTCCAGGGTAAGTTTTTTTTATCAACTGAATTTTTTAAACTTTCAATAAAAATTACACGCTGTCCCCAAAATAAAGTAGATAATTGGCTTAAAACCATCCCAACAATTTACAAATATGTAAAAAAATAGTTCACGAAATATCAAAAAGTTTAAGGAATGGATTTTATTGATTTTTTTGCGAACAAACTTTTGGGCAAAAAAAAACAAGAGCTTATGGAGAACAAATTTGCTCTAAATCTTTTGGCACCTAAAAAATGTGTATTTTATAGAACTCAGGATTCAAATCGACGAAGAGTTTCACGATTCGCCTTCGAGCGTGTGTTTTTTTAAATATGCCTTACAAATACAGGTTGAAAAGCGCCCACCGTTAAAATTTTCCCTTTCAATGGCCATGAATGGTTCCGAGATTTGCAATTGAATTCGAGAAACCGAACGATTTCGTGCAAGTGAAAGCACCGAGCAAGGTATTCGCTTTCAATTTTGGGGGAATCGTTAAAATGGAGAAGAAATCCATTTTCCCAAGCAACCTTTTTCAGTAGGTTTTTAAGGTGCAGCACTTCTCATCGGCACCATCTTTTGACGATTCATCCCCCCATTCCAGGTGAATAATTCGGAATGATTCTTCCATATGGTGCGTTGTTGTGTTTTCGTTTTCTCTTTCTCGCTTAAATATATTTTATTCATGTTCTTCTGGTGCCCTGGAAGCCAACGATGAGTTTGCATTCAGGGGAGCTTGTTTTGAATTTTTTTTTTTTTCAGTTGATCTGAATAAGTTTCCGAGCAGTTAATTTTCAACACAAGTACCTACCAGAATTGAAGTATGAAGCTAAGCCCTTCGGAAAACAAAAGCTTAGCAGTTTTCGAAAGGATTTTCCTGTCAAAGAAGCTTTCAGCAGCTATTCAAAATTTGGTGATTACGAAAAGCTTTAAGATTGAGTGAATTTCCGAAATCGGGAAGTTGAAACCTTAAGCCAACTTGAGGAAAAAGATAAATATCGAAAGTCTTTTAGCTTTCTTGAGAGATTAATTCTCGCTTCATTGATAGTTTTCCAACTTTAATCCACCTCTAATCCAGATTCTCAGTCGAAAATCAAAACTTTGCCATTCCCAACTACGGTGAGACAGTCAGCTTTCAATTAATCGCTTTTGGCAAGTTCAGCCAAACCAGAAGCCAATCTTGATGGTATCGACTAGCCATCTGGTGGTTTGCAATTATTATCTCAGCCTGGCAGGTGGGACGATAATTTTTTTTCTTCTTATCCTCCATCTCTCGAAACTCCAAAGAAGAAAAAAAACTGCTTATCAAGCCAAATTTTACCCCAACCCCATGACTGAAGCAAGTTGAACTTGGCCCTCGGACCGATGTCAGATGAGAGTCGACTTTTTTTCTCCGCTTCTCAAAGTGGGTTCCAACTTTTACCGCTGGGAAACTTTTTTTTTCTCGCAAAACCCAAACAAGAGATGAAAGCAAACGAACGTTCTAGGAAGATTGGAGAGCGACTGGAATGCCATTGCTTTTGCCTTGCCCCACCTTTCTTTTTTATTCGAAGTTACTTTTCCGAAGTCAGTGATCCCTTCTTGAGATGACGCGTAACTGTCGAGTGCTTTTGGTGATTTGGAAAGGTTTTTCGGGATTGTTTTTTTTAACAAATGGTGAGCCAGCGAACGAAACGAAACGAAAAAAAGCTTTGCAAATGGATATTGCTTATGAACGAAAACGCAATTTCAACTTCATTTGAATTTGAGAGGAAAAACCGAACACCCATCTTGAACCGATATTCAGGTTTAGAAAAAAGATTTTAAAAAATAAGAAAAGAGATTAAAAAAATGACAAATTTTGATGCGAACATTTCGAACATTTTCAAAACTTCAAGTGATTGAATTTTAAAATTCAGGAAAATGTGAAAATATTCTTATTTATTGTTTTGGTTGATAAATACATAAATAAGTTTGTAATGTTTTAATTTTGTAATGTTTATGAACTAAGATTCGTTCATTTTGTTCAGTTTGATAGAAATCTCCTATACTGAAGACTTACAGAAGAAATATTTATGTAAAAAAAATTAAAAATGAAATGACGACAAAAATGACAAAAATGACAAAAATGACAAAAATGAAAAAAATTAAAAGAATGACAAAAATGACAAAAATGACAAAAATGACAAAAATGACAAAAATGACAAAAATGACAAAAATGACAAAAATGACAAAAATGACAAAAATGACAAAAATGACAAAAATGACAAAAATGACAAAAATGACAAAAATGACAAAAATGACAAAAATGACAAAAATGACAAAAATGACAAAAATGACAAAAATGACAAAAATGACAAAAATGACAAAAATGACAAAAATGACAAAAATGACAAAAATGACAAAAATGACAAAAATGACAAAAATGACAAAAATGACAAAAATGACAAAAATGACAAAAATGACAAAAATGACAAAAATGACAAAAATGACAAAAATGACAAAAATGACAAAAATGACAAAAATGACAAAAATGACAAAAATAACAAAAATGACAAAAATGACAAAAATGACAAAGATGACAAAAATGACAAAAATTACAAAAATGACAAAAATGACAAAAATGACAAAAATGACAAAAATGACAAAAATGACAAAAATGACAAAAATGACAAAAATGACAAAAATGACAAAAATGACAAAAATGACAAAAATGACAAAAATGACAAAAATGACAAAAATGACAAAAATGACAAAAATGACAAAAATGACAAAAATGACAAAAATGACAAAAATGACAAACATGACAAAAATGACAAAAATGACAAAAATGACAAAAATGACAAAAATGACAAAAATGACAAAAATGACAAAAATGACAAAAATGACAAAAATGACAAAAATGACAAAAATGACAAAAATGACAAAAATGACAAAAATAACAAAAATAACAAAAATGACAAAAATGACAAAAATGACAAAAATGACAAAAATGACAAAAATGACAAAAATGACAAAAATGACAAAAATGACAAAAATGACAAAAATGACAAAAATGACAAAAATGACAAAAATGACAAAAATGACAAAAATGACAAAAATGACAAAAATGACAAAAATGACAAAAATGACAAAAATGACAAAAATGACAAAAATGACAAAAATGACAAAAATGACAAAAATGACAAAAATGACAAAAATGACAAAAATGACAAAAATGACAAAAATGACAAAAATGACAAAAATGACAAAAATGACAAAAATGACAAAAATGACAAAAATGACAAAAATGACAAAAATGACAAAAATGACAAAAATGACAAAAATGACAAAAATGACAAAAATGACAAAAATGACAAAAATGACAAAAATGACAAAAATGACAAAAATGACAAAAAATGACAAAAATGACAAAAATGACAAAAATGACAAAAATGACAAAAATGACAAAAATGACAAAAATGACAAAAATGACAAAAATGACAAAAATGACAAAAATGACAAAAATGACAAAAATGACAAAAATGACAAAAATGACAAAAATGACAAAAATGACAAAAATGACAAAAATGACAAAAATGACAAAAATGACAAAAATGACAAAAATGACAAAAATGACAAAAATGACAAAAATGACAAAAATGACAAAAATGACAAAAATGACAAACATAAAAAAAAATTACAAAAATGACTAAAATGAAAAAAAGGACTAAAAAGGACAAAAATGACAAAAATTACACAAAAATGACACAAAAATGACACAAAAATGACACAAAAATGACACAAAAATGACACAAAAATGACACAAAATGACACAAAAATGACACGAAAATGACACGAACATGACACAAAAATAACACAAAAATGACACAAAAATGACAAAAATGACAAAAATGACAAAAATGACAAAAATGACAAAAATGACAAAAATGACAAAAATGACAAAAATGACAAAAATGACAAAAATGACAAAAATGACAAAAATGACAAAAGTGACAAAAATGACAAAAATGACAAAAATGACAAAAATGACAAAAATGACAAAAATGACAAAAATGACAAAAATGACAAAAATGACAAAAATGACAAAAATGACAAAAATGACAAAAATGACAAAAATGACAAAAATGACAAAAATGACAAAAATGACAAAAATGACAAAAATGACAAAAATGACAAAAATGACAAAAATGACAAAAATGACAAAAATGACAAAAATGACAAAAATGACAAAAATGACAAAAATGACAAAAATGACAAAAATGACAAAAATGACAAAAATGACAAAAATGACAAAAATGACAAAAATGACAAAAATGACAAAAATGACAAAAATGACAGAAATGACAAAAATGACAAAAATGACAAAAATGACAAAAATGACAAAAATGACAAAAATGACAAAAATGACAAAAATGACAAAAATGACAAAAATGACAAAAATGACAAAAATGACAAAAATGACAAAAATGACAAAAATGACAAAAATGACAAAAATGACAAAAATGACAAAAATGACAAAAATGACAAAAATGACAAAAATGACAAAAATGACAAAAATGACAAAAATGACAAAAATGACAAAAATGACAAAAATGACAAAAATGACAAAAATGACAAAAATGACAAAAATGACAAAAATGACAAAAATGACAAAAATGACAAAAATGACAAAAATGACAAAAATGACAAAAATGACAAAAATGACAAAAATGACAAAAATGACAAAAATGACAAAAATGACAAAAATGACAAAAATGACAAAAATGACAAAAATGACAAAAATGACAAAAATGACAAAAATGACAAAAATGACAAAAATGACAAAAATGACAAAAATGACAAAAATGACAAAAATGACAAAAATGACAAAAATGACAAAAATGACAAAAATGACAAAAATGACAAAAATGACAAAAATGACAAAAATGACAAAAATGACAAAAATGACAAAAATGACAAAAATGACAAAAATGACAAAAATGACAAAAATGACAAAAATGACAAAAATGACAAAAATGACAAAAATGACAAAAATGACAAAAATGACAAAAATGACAAAAATGACAAAAATGACAAAAATGACAAAAATGACAAAAATGACAAAAATGACAAAAATGACAAAAATGACAAAAATGACAAAAATGACAAAAATGACAAAAATGACAAAAATGACAAAAATGACAAAAATGACAAAAATGACAAAAATGACAAAAATGACAAAAATGACAAAAATGACAAAAATGACAAAAATGACAAAAATGACAAAAATGACAAAAATGACAAAAATGACAAAAATGACAAAAATGACAAAAATGACAAAAATGACAAAAATGACAAAAATGACAAAAATGACAAAAATGACAAAAATGACAAAAATGACAAAAATGACAAAAATGACAAAAATGACAAAAATGACAAAAATGACAAAAATGACAAAAATGACAAAAATGACAAAAATGACAAAAATGACAAAAATGACAAAAATGACAAAAATGACAAAAATGACAAAAATGACAAAAATGACAAAAATGACAAAAATGACAAAAATGACAAAAATGACAAAAATGACAAAAATGACAAAAATGACAAAAATGACAAAAATGACAAAAATGACAAAAATGACAAAAATGACAAAAATGACAAAAATGACAAAAATGACAAAAATGACAAAAATGACAAAAATGACAAAAATGACAAAAATGACAAAAATGACAAAAATGACAAAAATGACAAAAATGACAAAAATGACAAAAATGACAAAAATGACAAAAATGACAAAAATGACAAAAATGACAAAAATGACAAAAATGACAAAAATGACAAAAATGACAAAAATGACAAAAATGACAAAAATGACAAAAATGACAAAAATGACAAAAATGACAAAAATGACAAAAATGACAAAAATGACAAAAATGACAAAAATGACAAAAATGACAAAAATGACAAAAATGACAAAAATGACAAAAATGACAAAAATGACAAAAATGACAAAAATGACAAAAATGACAAAAATGACAAAAATGACAAAAATGACAAAAATGACAAAAATGACAAAAATGACAAAAATGACAAAAATGACAAAAATGACAAAAATGACAAAAATGACAAAAATGACAAAAATGACAAAAATGACAAAAATGACAAAAATGACAAAAATGACAAAAATGACAAAAATGACAAAAATGACAAAAATGACAAAAATGACAAAAATGACAAAAATGACAAAAATGACAAAAATGACAAAAATGACAAAAATGACAAAAATGACAAAAATGACAAAAATGACAAAAATGCCAAAAATGACAAAAATGACAAAAATGACAAAAATGACAAAAATGACAAAAATGACAAAAATGACAAAAATGACAAAAATGACAAAAATGACAAAAATGACAAAAATGACAAAAATGACAAAAATGACAAAAATGACAAAAATGACAAAAATGACAAAAATGACAAAAATGACAAAAATGAAAAGAGTATGCGATATCGATTTTTTATATAAAAGATAATAAGTGAACAGCCTTTTGTGTCCTTGTATAAATGACTGATTCTCGAAGCATTTTTGAATGCACTTTTAAAGGCACTTTTAAAGGCACTTTTAAAGGCACTTTTAAAGGCACTTTTAAAGGCACTTTTAAAGGCACTTTTAAAGGCACTTTTAAAGGCACTTTTAAAGGCACTTTTAAAGGCACTTTTAAAGGCACTTTTAAGGGCACTTTTAAAGGCACTTTAAAAAGCACTTTGAAAGGCACTTTTAAAGGCACTTTTAAAGGCACTTTTAAAGGCACTTTTAAAGGCACTTTTAAAGGCACTTTTAAAGGCACTTTTAAAGGCACTTTAAAAGGCACTTTTAAAGGCACTTTTAAAGGCACTTTTAAAGGCACTTTTCAAGGCACTTTTCAAGGCACTTTTCAAGGCACTTTTAAAGGCACTTTAAAAGGCACTTTTAAGGGCACTTTTAAAGGCACTTTTAAAGGCACTTTTAAAGGCACTTTTAAAGGCACTTTCAAAGGCACTTTCAAAGGCACTTTTAAAGGCACTTTAAAAGGAACTTTTAAAGGCACTTTTAAAGGCACTTTTAAAGGCACTTTTAAAGGCACTTTTAAAGGCACTTTTAAAGGCACTTTTAAAGGCACTTTTAAAGGCACTTTTAAAGGCACTTTTAAAGGCACTTTTAAAGGCACTTTTAAAGGCACTTTTAAAGGCACTTTTTAAAACACTTTTAAAGGCACTTTTAAAGGCACTTTTAAAGGCACTTTGAAAGGCACTTTTAAAGGCACTTTTAAAGGCACTTTTAAAGGCACTTTTAAAGGCACTTTTAAAGGCACTTTTAAAGGCACTTTTAAAGGCACTTTTAAAGGCACTTTTAAAGGCACTTTTAAAGGCACTTTTAAAGGCACTTTTAAAGGCACATTTAAAGGCACTTTTAAAGGCACTTTTCAAGGCACTTTTCAAGGCACTTTTCAAGGCACTTTTAAAGGCACTTTAAAAGGCACTTTAAAAGGCACTTTTAATGCACTTTTAAAGGCACTTTTAAAGGCACTTTTAAAGGCACTTTTAAAGGCACTTTTAAAGGCACTTTTAAAGGCACTTTTAAAGGCACTTTTAAGGGCACTTTTAAAGGCACTTTTAAAGGCACTTTTAAAGGCACTTTTAAAGGCACTTTTAAAGGCACTTTTAAAGGCACTTTTAAAGGCACTTTTAAGGGCACTTTTAAAGGCACTTTTAAAGGCACTTTTAAAGGCACTTTTAAGGGCACTTTTAAAGGCACTTTTAAAGGCACTTTTAAAGGCACTTTTAAAGGCACTTTTAAAGGCACTTTTAAAGGCACTTTTAAAGGCACTTTTAAAGGCACTTTTTAAAACACTTTTAAAGGCACTTTTAAAGGCACTTTTACAGGCACTTTTAAAGGCACTTTTAAAGGCACTTTTAAAGGCACTTTAAAAGGCACTTTTAAAGGCACTTTTAAAGGCACTTTTAAAGGCACTTTTCAAGGCACTTTTCAAGGCACTTTTAAAGGCACTTTTAAAGGCACTTTTAAGGCACTTTTAAAGGCACTTTTAAAGGCACTTTTAAAGGCACTTTTAAAGGCACTTTTAAAGGCACATTTAAAGGCACTTTTAAAGGCACTTTTAAAGGCACATTTAAGGGCACTTTTAAAGGCACTTTTAAAGGCACTTTTCAAGGCACTTTTCAAGGCACTTTTAAAGGCACTTTTAAAGGCACTTTTAAAGGCACTTTTAAGGCACTTTTAAAGGCACTTTTAAGGGCACTTTTAAGGGCACTTTTAAGGGCACTTTTAAGGGCACTTTTAAGGGCACTTTTAAGGGCACTTTTAAGGGCACTTTTAAGGGCACTTTTAAGGGCACTTTTAAGGGCACTTTTAAGGGCACTTTTAAGGGCACTTTTAAGGGAACTTTTAAGGGCACTTTCAAGGGCACTTTTAAGGGCACTTTTAAGGGCACTTTTAAGGGCACTTTTAAGGGCACTTTTAAGGGCACTTTTAAGGGCACTTTTAAGGGCACTTTTAAGGGCACTTTTAAGGGCACTTTTAAGGGCACTTTTAAGGGCACTTTTAAGGGCACTTTTAAGGGCACTTTTAAGGGCACTTTTAAGGGCACTTTTAAGTGCACTTTTAAGGGCACTTTTAAGGGCACTTTTAAGGGCACTTTTAAAGGCACTTTTAAGGGCACTTTTAAGGGCACTTTTAAGGGCATTTTTAAGGGCACTTTTAAGGGCACTTTTAAGGGCACTTTTAAGGGCAGTTTTAAGGGCAGTTTTAAGGGCAGTTTTAAGGGCACTTTTAAGGGCACTTTTAAGGGCACTTTTAAGGGCACTTTTAAGGGCACTTTTAAGGGCACTTTTAAGGGCACTTTTAAGGGCACTTTTAAGGGCACTTTTAAGGGCACTTTTAAGGGCACTTTTAAGGGCACTTTTAAGGGCACTTTTAAGGGCACTTTTAAGGGCACTTTTAAGGGCACTTTTAAGGGCACTTTTAAGGGCACTTTTAAGGGCACTTTTAAGGGCACTTTTAAGGGCACTTTTAAGGGCACTTTTAAGGGCACTTTTAAGGGCACTTTTAAGGGCACTTTTAAGGGCACTTTTAAGGGCACTTTTAAGGGCACTTTTAAGGGCACTTTTAAGGGCACTTTTAAGGGCACTTTTAAGGGCACTTTTAAGGGCACTTTTAAGGGCACTTTTAAGGGCACTTTTAAGGGCACTTTTAAGGGCACTTTTAAGGGCACTTTTAAGGGCACTTTTAAGGGCACTTTTAAGGGCACTTTTAAGGGCACTTTTAAGGGCACTTTTAAGGGCACTTTTAAGGGCACTTTTAAGGGCACTTTTAAGGGCACTTTTAAGGGCACTTTTAAGGGCACTTTTAAGGGCACTTTTAAGGGCACTTTTAAGGGCACTTTTAAGGGCACTTTTAAGGGCACTTTTAAGGGCACTTTTAAGGGCACTTTTAAGGGCACTTTTAAGGGCACTTTTAAGGGCACTTTTAAGGGCACTTTTAAGGGCACTTTTAAGGGCACTTTTAAGGGCACTTTTAAGGGCACTTTTAAGGGCACTTTTAAGGGCACTTTTAAGGGCACTTTTAAGGGCACTTTTAAGGGCACTTTTAAGGGCACTTTTAAGGGCACTTTTAAGGGCACTTTTAAGGGCACTTTTAAGGGCACTTTTAAGGGCACTTTTAAGGGCACTTTTAAGGGCACTTTTAAGGGCACTTTTAAGGGCACTTTTAAGGGCACTTTTAAGGGCACTTTTAAGGGCACTTTTAAGGGCACTTTTAAGGGCACTTTTAAGGGCACTTTTAAGGGCACTTTTAAGGGCACTTTTAAGGGCACTTTTAAGGGCACTTTTAAGGGCACTTTTAAGGGCACTTTTAAGGGCACTTTTAAGGGCAATTTTAAGGGCACTTTTAAGGGCACTTTTAAGGGCACTTTTAAGGGCACTTTTAAGGGCACTTTTAAGGGCACTTTTAAGGGTACTTTTAAGGGCACTTTTAAGGGCACTTTTAAGGGCACTTTTAAGGGCACTTTTAAGGGCACTTTTAAGGGCACTTTTAAGGGCACTTTTAAGGGCACTTTCAAGGGCACTTTTAAGGGCACTTTCAAGGGCACTTTCAAGGGCACTTTTAAGGGCACTTTTAAGGGCACTTTTAAGGGCACTTTCAAGGGCACTTTTAAGGGCACTTTTAAGGGCACTTTTAAGGGCACTTTTAAGGGCACTTTCAAGGGCACTTTTAAGGGCACTTTTAAGGGCACTTTTAAGGGCAGTTTTAAGGGCAGTTTTAAGGGCACTTTTAAGGGCAGTTTTAAGGGCACTTTTAAGGGCACTTTTAGGGGCACTTTTAAGGGCACTTTTAAGGGCACTTTTAAGGGCACTTTTAAGGGCACTTTTAAGGGCACTTTTAAGGGCACTTTTAAGGGCACTTTTAAGGGCACTTTTAAGGGCACTTTTAAGGGCACTTTTAAGGGCACTTTTAAATGCATTAAAATTGGAAAAATGCTTGAAAATTTCATCCCTTTCATTTATTCTGAATTTAGAACACTTATGTGTTAGTTTGCCTGTTTTCATTTTAGTTTGAGATTGGGAAATTCCTTGTTTAATTCTAAGTCAAACCACTTTTTGAAGCTATATCTCTTCAGAATTCATTCATTTAATAGAGCAGGCAATTTTTAACCTTATCCTGAATCTTTAATATTCATTCCATCCTTTTCAAAAATTAATCCGAACGTGTTAAGCAGAACGATGGCAGCTGTGACTTCCTAACCCCAGTTCACCCCTTCATTTTCTCACCAGCAGCAGCCCGTCAAGGGATATTTGTGATTGTAAATGTTCATGCTCGTTAAACAATGTTTTTAATTAAATTAAGTTTTGTAGCCGGCTTGGCTTGAATGGGAACACAATCTTGGTCAGAGGCAACTTTCAACGATGTCCTCCCACGCAGCATAAAAAAACAAACGGAACACATTTTTTAATTATTTGCCCTTCATCCTCGAGCAGGGTTTGCCTTGTTTTATTTTTTTTTGTAGGAATTGAGAAGGTCTGACTGGCTGACTGGTGGACACACTTGGCAGTAGCTGATTGGGGAACGAGAAATGGGTAGGAATTTGGGCGGGATTCAGAGGTCTGGAATCTGAGGTTTTATTCTTGACAGTATCAGAAAAACAAGTGAATGTAAACGATGGCAAAGAATGGGGAGCAGCTCGTTGGATAACAAGAAAAAACATGTTTTAACAATGACTTTGTGCCGGAATTTGCCACTACTTAGCCAGGCCGATTTAAACAGCTGCTTTAACGAAAGAGTGTCAGTTTTCAAGCCGAAGAAATGGCAAAGCATGGTTTTTATTTGACATTTTATGGTAATCATTATTAAAAATAGTCAAAATTGCCATAATTGTCAAAATTGTCAAAATTGTCAAAATTGTCAATATTGTCAAAATTGTCAAAATTGTCAAAATTGTCAAAATTGTCAAAATTGTCAAAATTGTCAAAATTGTCAAAATTGCCAAAATTGCCAAAATTGTCCAAATTGTCCAAATTGTCAAAATTGTCAAAATTGTCAAAATTGTCAAAATTGTCAAAATTGTCAAAATTGTCAAAATTGTCAAAATTGTCAAAATTGTCAAAATTGTCAAAATTGTCAAAATTGTCAAAATTGTCAAAATTGTCAAAATTGTCAAAATTGTCAAAATTGTCAAAATTGTCAAAATTGTCAAAATTGTCAAAATTGTCAAAATTGTAAAAATTGTAAAAATTGTCAAAATTGTCAAAATTGTCAAAATTGTCAAAATTGTCAAAATTGTCAATATTGTCAAAATTGTCAAAATTGTCAAAATTGTCAAAATTGTCAAAATTGTCAAAATTGTCAAAATTGTCAAAATTGTCAAAATTGTCAAATTGTTAAAATTGTCAAAATTGTCAAAATTTTTAAATTTGTCAAAACTTTTTAAATTGTTTGAAATTGTTTGAAATTTTGTAATTGTCAGAATTCTACAGAATTTTCAAGACTGACGATGTTGATGAGTGATATTTTTTGGGTCAGATCACAACACACTCTCTGGAGCCACTTTTGGATATCACCGCTTCATCAGCCAAGATGATCGCTTTGTTAAAAAAAATGTTTATAATATCCACAACTTCAACGAAACTAATTAGTCAACCAATTAAGATGAATAAAAAAAGTCTATCACTAATCGCTTTGTTTTGTCGTTCGTTTCTTTTTTTCGCAGATAATCTCAAGTCGGATCAAACTCAGTCCTACCAGCAGTATCAGTATCATCCTTACTTGAACAATAACGTCATTAGTAACAACAACAACAATAACAACACCAACAATAACCAGCAAACAACGACGTTGAAATCAATCCCCCCCGATTTGGCGCCACAGGGGGACTTTTGCGATGGCTTTCTGTCGGAGGCAGGAAGTAGCACAGGCACAGGAAACGGATCCGGAAACGATAGGCAGGCAACAAACAATGGCTCCCGAGCCATTCCGGGAGCAGTAGCTCCGGGAATTTTGAATCCTTGCGATCGGAACAAATTTTGCGGTAGCCTGCCAAACCATCTGGATGCGGACGATGCCTGCGAGGCGATTTTCAAACAGAACGGTGAGTTTTGAACTTGTTGGAATGAAAGGCTAAATACTTACTAGGCGGGATGAAGTTTAAATTTAACAGACTTCATACATTTTTTCCAACTGGATTATAATTAATGTAATTTGAAGCAACAAAAAAAAACCTACAAACTAAATTTACAATTCCATTGAAAATGAAAAAACCTTTGGCCCAAGAAATTCTTTAATTTTTGAATGCTGAAAGATAAACCTAAAAATGAATGCTTTTTTTGTAAGAAACAATCTAAAAAATCGTTTATCCTTAGATCTGATTTGCAATCAGGCGCGGAGGGGGGAGGTAAGGTTTGCGATTTTACAAATTTTCAAAAATCGACCAACAAAAAGAACTTTAATATTATTTGTAAAAACGATAATTTTAAAATAGTGCAAGGGGGGAAGGTGCAGAACACTGCCCCTTCTCCTTCAATTTGATCTCATTGAACTAAATCCGAGGTAAATATTGTGTAAAGTTTTCTAATTAGTTTAGCTTAGCTTATTTGACTACTCATATCCACCTTAAACTGTTGAGCCCGTTTGTAAAATTTTCTAATAAGAGAAGAAAAACGTATTTAAACCATTTTTATAAAAATTTATTTCGATATCCTTTGATACAACTTCAATCTGCGAATTTTTTATTTTCCTTGCAAGAAAATCTGAATAAAATGATGATTTTCTTATGTTGTTAAATATGTTTTGAGAAACTGATATCTTGAGCTTTTTCATATCAGCGCTAAGTTGACACAACGAAATTTGATTTTTATTTTGCAACTATGTATTCATTTTTCGTATAACAAATATTTAAGCTCAGTTTTTTTTTATAAAAACTGCTATGAATTGAAAACCGATTTTCGATTTTTTTTATTTTTCTGTTATATTTTTTTGAATAATGATTTGGAAATATCGTGTTGCTTTTTTATCCTGAAATTCATTTTTCATTGTGAATTAAAGTCAAAGAATTTGTTTTGAAATTCAAATTTAATTCTGATTAAAAATTGTGATCTATGGATTTGCTCCTACAGCAAAAAAATTATAATCAAGGCGAAAAATTGTTTTTTATTTATTGAAGGACACATTTTCCCCAATATTCTAGAACAATTTTTAAGAAACAATGGAATAATCTTTAAACGAAGCATTAATTACTGATAGCATGAGTCAAAAAATGTTCACATTTTTTTATGTGCAAAAAACTTTAAAACTGATTTTGATGGATTCGGAAGTGCTGAAGCCAAATATGCTTATAATTCCTATACAACAGCTTTTGATTCTGAAATTAAAGTCTTACATTTGAAAATATGTAAACATTAATTTAGTAATTGTGTGCACTTTACAAAAAATTGTAAAAAAATTACAATGATGTTGAAAATGAAGGTTTTGAAGCAATGATCAACTTTCTTGATGACTGAGGATCATTTTGACTTCTACGATAAATTTACTAAAGTTTGATCTTCAATTTTATTCCAGTTCTTTGAAAATTCAAGAATTTAACAAACCAAAAATCAAAATAAATCTTAGACAATTTTGAAAGCAAAATGTTTTGCAGTCTTCAACAAAACTGTTAAATAAATTCAAACCTTGAATACTAAAAACTTTAAAACGCCCTTTTATGATGTCAGAACTAAGGAGTGTATTCGAAAAAAATGCAACACTTTTATTACGAATAACTTTTAAATAACATACATGTAAATTGATCAAATTGTTAGTGAAGCTCCCTAGAAATGTAATGTTCACATGTTCACATGATCCTCTTGGCTTCTTTGAACGATTAACATATAATCTTTAAAGGAATAGTTGATTTACAGCTGTTTTTGAATCTCTCACAGGGGCTTTCCTGATTTTTTGGAGATCCTGTCCAAAAAAAATTATTCAATGACCTTCTGTATTGGACGATATCTCAAAAACCATCTGACAGAACGTCACAAAATTTGGACATGTAAACATTATACTGCTATGTAGCTTCACTAAAAATTTTATTAAATTTTATTCATGCATACAGAAGTTATTGATAAAACATAGTGTTGCATTATTTTTTCTCCGAATTTACTCCTTAGTTATATTTTTTCAATTAAATTTTCTTAAAATATAACAAAAAAAATTTTTCTTAGAGCTTTGCATCTTTGAAACAAGAAAATCTAGGCAAAAGATGCATTCTTCATTAAATAAAGGATAATAAACTTAAATAGGATTTTATGTGGTAGTTTATCATCCATGATTGACTGTTTTCAGTAAAAATAGGTAATTTTTGAAATTTCCACGAAACATAGCACCAAACTAGAGTTGACTGACAAAATCTGACGAAATATTCGAGTTCATGATGCCAAAATCTTTCAAAACTAGTAATTTAATCACATGCATAAAATGCTGTCATCTTGTGTAGCTAATATTGTTCTTTAATGTAGAGTCTAATCAGCTGCAATTCAAATAATCAACTTTTTTTTGTCAAATCCTAAATTGGATTATAACTGTTAATTTTCGTTGGACGAATGAGCTGGATACGAAATTGACGATATGATTGGTGTGATTCTAGAAATCCAGCCGCATGCAGAGCTAAAATTTTTAATATGATTTTTTAATTTAAAACAAATACAAAGATGAATTTCGCGAAATAATTCATTTTTGAGCTTTGTAAATAATTTTCAGTTATAGCTGATAATGAGTTCAAAATCTGGGTTATGATACTGATATCAAAACAGGATATTTTTTTCAAATTTATATACATTACTTGCGTATCAATAGGATGCTGATAGGAACAAGAAATTCGTCCGATAATTGAATACGTCCAATAACTAAAATTGTGCTAAAATATCAATATTTACGAATTGGAACACTTTTTGTTTGGTAGTCGCATTACAGGCACAGTTGTCCGATTACAGAGCTGAGCAATTGCAGATTTCCGGAGAAAACGTTCGATTATAGAGCATCCTCTATCAATCCTTTAAAACGCCCGACTAACAAACTTGTCCGATTAAAAACATCCAAATATCGAGCAATCATCATTTAATCTGAAATGAAAGTTTGGTTACAATACTTTAAATTTGATATTAACTTCATGATTTTTCTTCGAAAATTATCGTTAAGATAGCGTCAGAAATCTGTTGTCTATGTTTGAAATAGCTATTCACAGTTAGTTGCACATTCTGGAGTTATTCATTTAAGAAAAAAGTCTATGTAAGGTAAAAGAAGAAATTTGAACCCCGTCTAATGGCGGGGATGGGAAAAACGACAACAAATCGACAAATGTATTCAAAATTTGAAACCGAAAAAGTACTAAAATAAAGTTACATAACATAGCCCATGTTGTTTTACAATTTAAAAAAAATTAAAAATGTTTTTGAACGATAAAGGTTTTCATGAAACTGAAATAGAATATAATAAAAAATAAGCATCCAATAATTCTTCAGCGGAAAAAATGAGGAAAAATTTTGAAAAAAAATTCAAGAGTCTACCGACAAGGAGAACTTCTAAATATTTATAGAAGGTCGAGCGTTTTCATGTTTTTAACGGTTTTTCCCTGCTTAGGGAAGGAGGGGGTGGGGGGTGGTAAGACCGCCCATGTTTTTAGGGTCTTGCAACAAGCATTGGCGCCCATATGAACAAGATTTTAGAAAAAAAAAAGATCTTTTTATTAAGAATTATTGCAAGAATTTCACCAATAATAACTTTTTCAAAAATAATAGATTTCATTAATTCGGGGAATAAATTGGAAATAAATAGATTACATTAAATTTTAATTCTGACTCGAATGCTATGAAAAATAATTCAAATGTGTTTAGGGCAAGGAAGCAGAAAAATGCAGCCAATTGCTGATGTAATCGAATATTTCAACAAAAATTGGTAATAAATTAAGAGTAGACATCTGATTTCCATACATTGTTTAAAACGAACACACACATATAGAATCTCAGTGAAACTTCATGTTTCTTTGAAGATATCTAATTTTCTTAATTCTAAGGCGTACATCTTTCAAGGATAAGATGGCTAGCATCTTACAAATATTAAAACCACCGACCTACAGAAAGTGTTCTATGTATGCCGTGATCGGGATTCGATCTTATGACCTCTGGCTTGGGAGATTTGAACGCTATCCTCTAAGCCACGGTTAGCGGTAATTTTGTATTTTTTTTTTTTGTTGAAATCTCTTGCAGTTTTTGAAAAAAAAAAAACGATTAAATTATCATATCATACCATGTTTTACTCAATTGTTAATGTTATAATTAGTTTAAAACTTTTTATTTTTTATGATTAATGATGATGTTTTTCACCTTTTCTCACATCATCAGTTTGTATATTTTTTCTTTGAATGTTTGTTTCTCTTCAGTCATTGGTTAAAATTTAGGTATTGAAGCAGTTATAGCTAAAAAATCAACTATCTTCACTCTCCACTATTGAAAATTGGCTCAACATCGCTGAATACACGGGTAAAAATTAATGCTCCTAAACCTATCTACTTCAACACTGATTCGAAGAGTTAAAAAAATGTGATTGAATTGTTTCCAAAAACTACATCAAGATTTTTCTAATTTTTTCCTCGAAATTGCCAAAAAAAAATTGGAAATTGTCTTAAAATTATTTTAAATATACATAGATTTTTAAAGTATTCGATTTCGTTTTTTAAAAATTTTATTGAATTTTCTTATATCGAATACCCCCAAAATTTTTCAAAAAATTTCTCATTATGTTGATTTCCAACTTTTTTTTACCAATATTTGTTTGGATTTTCTAATAAATTTAAATATCTTTTCTCACATCCAATTTATTTTCTAACCTGATATCATAAAAATGTTTTAAATTTATGATTATCAATTTAACAATAAATTTGCATTTTAATAACCACAATCACTATTTATAAATAAAAACATAAAATTCTTTCTCAATTATGATTGAAACCTTAAATGGATGGTATCTCAAACTTTGCTTAGTTGTCAAAGTTAAAATTTGTTTGAATATTTTTACTTTTTCTGATTCATGATGATGTGTTTCATCTTTTTCTAATCTCATCGGTTTTAATATTTTTTTTTATTGATTGTTTGTTTCTCTTCTGTTATTGGTTTCTTGAATCTACATTTAATCGCTTGAGTCCTTTTTCCAAATTTCTTGACAAGAAATATTGGTTGTTTAATATATTTTCTCAAAATTTCCAGAACTTTAATTAACCTCTCATCTGTCCCTGAAATTTTTACCCTTTACAGTCTCTGGAGTGTCAATTTGACACTCCTGACGAAACACTAGAAAAAATTGCCATGCATAAAAATCAAAATAAAAAATTTGGAAGGTAGAATTATCTTACAATATTGAAAAAAAAAACCAAAATATCTCTTTTGTTTCCCCTATTTTCACGAAATTGATTGTTTTCAAATCCTCGTAAAGTAACACAAATTTGTTTTTCTGATAATATTCAGCGTCAACACTTCATATTTCCGTTATTCAAAGTCTAAGAAGAAAATCTGAAAAAACATACTTCGGAAAAAAGACTGTAGATCAGCTACGGAATGCTTAGAAAAAATTCACTTAATGTCCAAGGAAGCTGTAGTTAAAAGTTTTCTGTACTTTATATTCAATGAACCGTCAAAATTGTTAAAGTAACACCAGATAAATTTTAAAAGGAGGATTAAAAAGTTGACGTATTTTGGTCCTTTTTCGCTTTTTTAGATTTGGTAAAAACGAGATACAAAAATTTTGACGAATTTTCAAAGAAAGCTGTATTTCAAAACTTTGTCAATTTGCAATTTCTAAGATTTTCTTAGTTTCAAACTCAAGTTTTCACTGTGTTTTCAGTATTTTTACGCGAAATAACCGTAATTCATCTATATTCGCCAGAAAGGTAATTTCATTCCAATTTTAGTGATGTAATTACTTTAACTTCCTCGGACACTTAGCGATATTTTTTTAGCATTTCGTAGCTGATCTGAAGTCTTTTATCCGAAGCATGTTTTACGGATTTTTTTCTTAGACTTTGAATAATTTTTTACTAAACAGAATTTCGTCTGGAAAACATATTTGAGTTACACTATAAGGTCTCTTCAACTATAAATTTTGTTTAAATCGGCTGAGAAATATGAAAGATATAACGGTTTTAAGCGAGGAGTGTCAAATTGACAATTTTGTTTAGCTTGCAGGGTGCGTTCATAAAAAAGTAATGATGCAAAATTTAAGGTTACAAGAATTCATCGAGAGTCTTCAAAGATTTTTTTATATTTGCACCCGAAAAAAGTTATAAGCCGTCAAATTTCCAATTGTGTCATATTGACACTAACGAACGGATTAGGGTTTTAAAAAATCCTAAATTCCTAAATCAAGTATGAAGTTTATCTAGTTATGTCATGACTTTTCAACATTGTTTTGTCCTTGTATGTTTGAGAGCAATTTTTTATAATTCTTTATTTGAAACGGCTCATAGAATTAAGTTTTAAGGAGCCAAACTCGCTTTTTTGTTTTAACAATTGTTTTCTTAGCTGAGCACTTTTTTAGAAGAAAAAAGAAGATAGCAAGGGAAATTTGAAAAAAAAAATGGAGCTATAGACGAAGATTGACAGCTTTTAGAAAAAGGTAGATTTCAAACATGTAGTTCAAATCTAGCACAGCTGTTAGAGCAAATTTGTTTTATTGTGTATTTTTAATGCCTTATTCCCCTTCTAGTTATTTTTTCCGTCAAATTCCTTTTCTCCATTTTTTATATACTCATTCGAAAGTTTTTTTGTGTGAAAAGGATTTTTCATCATCTGAAAATGCTATGCTATTTAACAAATTTGATAACTTTAAAACAATTTTGGTTCGTTTGAATTTTTTTTTCTAAAAAATATTTTAATTATTATTATAAAAAAAAATAAAATTACTCAAAACAGGATATGACGAATTGTTGAATGAAGCATAATTTTGATTATATTATTCTGAACAATGTTAAAATGCTTTCTCAAACAAAATCCAACAAAAGAAATCCAATTTAATTCAACTGTTAACTTGTACCTATCGCACTATTTTAATCTTTTTCATAGTAAAATTTACCTTAGCAAATCTACCACAAGCCTCGAGTTCAATTTCTTAAAACAAAATTTGGCGCCCAAATCCCTGTTTATTTTCATTGAATGAATGGGTGTCCTCATAATAACTCAACTTCAACCAGCAGTGACCGCAATCAGTGTTCATTCCGGTCAGTTGACCATCATGAGACCAAAATTGCATTATTATCAAAAGAGGAACAATTCAAATACGAAATCAAGTGGTCCAATCCACAAGAAAAAGCAAAAATAGTAAACAAAAAAACATCAACAACAATAGCAAGAACATCAGAATACAATGAGCGTAGGACAATCCGGAAAATAAATAAGTATAAACAACAACTTCTAGCAGGGGGGAAAATCGCTCAAAGATGGGGGAAGTTGTCTTGAGGAGAAACGGAAGACGATGGCCGAACATCCCATTTGTGGCAAAAGGATGATGATGATGATGATGATGACGATGATGGTTATGAGCAGCGTGATTGTCCAAAACAAATAGGGACAGAAAAATGAGCGAAGAAAAAACTTCAAGAAAACAGAAATACACAATTCTTTTTCTTCGAGTTTACTAGCTTGCTTGCTTGCTCCATAATAGTACAACTGCCATACCAAAGTGGTCATATTTCCGTACCACATCACACAGTCTCTGTAGAGAAACAGGGCGGCTTCAAGTTTGTTCGAAGACAGTTTAATACACCCAAAGCAACGTGGAAATATTTTAGGCACTTCTATTGAATAAAAATTTACCATTTATGTCAATAAAAATTAAGGCGAAAATCAAACCTAATTGGAAATGACAATCTCAAATTTTTCACTGATCATCGAAAATGAGGGCAACAATTTATTTCTTGTGTTCATATCCACAAAAGCTTGTGGAAAGTTTCATTTTTCCTTTCCCCACAGGGGGGTTTGAGAGCTTTTTATGAAGATTAAATCCAGGAATAGTTCTGCACAGTCTAGCAGGAGGCAGTGGATCAGTTTTTGATTTCTACTGTTCTCTCGGATTTCGGGTTTAAGATGGTTTGGTAAACCGAAGTAAAACTACTTTGAGACGAGGTCACAATACAATGAATCCATCCAGTTGTATTTGAATTCAATTAATTTTAGTTCCACTTGGTTTTTAGATTTTTTTCGTTTGAATATATTATGCTTGCAATCAAATAATTTTTGGAGTCTTGATTTGAAAAATATTTAATTTTTGACAATTTTTATCATGATTTTTCCTTTTAATTCAATTATATTTTGAAGGTGTTTTTCTGTGGGCTAAACGTTGTAAACCAGATTAAATAACATTCTGACAAACATTTCTGAATAAATGTATTTATGAATAATTAAAAAGTAAATTGTTAAGGAATTCATAGAAAAAAACTGAACCTAAACACTCTTCTTGATTTACTTTTTATAAAAAAGAGCTACATGTCTTCTGAGTTCAAAATTAAGTGCCCCAAATTTTTAAGGACATTTCAAACCTGCGCTGCTGGCTAAAGTTGTCTCTAGGCCTAGTAAAAGGTCCCTACCAAATTTGGGCCAAATTCAACCACGGAAAGGGGTAGCTCGACGAGCGACGCATTTTTGAATTTCTCAAACCCTGGGGTCTAAAAAGCTACGCTTCGGTTCAAAACTCATCCATGATTTTTGCAAATTTTTTCAGTAACGTTGACATGAGCAAATTTGAAGTTCTATGAATATTTTGTACTGGAAAATCAACATCATTTTGTTTATCTTCTGGAACCGAGCCTGCTAGTGGGTTTTAGGTCAATTTGAATATTCTTTAAAGAAAATTTCCCGCTTTACAATTTTGTCCATGATTGTAACTTAGTATCTTATTATCAAGGCCGAATAAAGGGGGGGGGCAAAAGGGGCAATTGCCCCGGGCCCCCCGACTCAGGGGGGCCCCCGTGGAGAAAAAGTTTTAACATTACTTTAATCATACTGCTTCAATTTCTACAAATCTATGGAAAGAAATTAAAACTAGAAAATTGGAATGAATATTGAAACATAACAACTAAAGGGGCCCCCTAGAGTAAGCAGTGAAGCAGTTCTTTCGCATTTTGCGGGCTGAGAATATCAAAATCTTGGAATCGAAAAAAAAATTTCAAAATTCTCAACCCAAAATCTGGACAAAAATAATATAAACCGAATATAAAAACAATAAAAAAAAATTAAAAAGAATATGAGGCTAAAAACCTTAAATTTTTATTTTATTTTATCGAAACATGTCAGTCAGGATTTTCTGTACAGAACAGGAAAAATTAAGGAAAACATCTCCTCATTCTCAAAACATGCAAACTTCTTTTCAACTAGCAATGATCGGACCTCGGTAGAACCTCATTGGTTACGATACCGCCACTGCGCAAAGCTATATATATACAAACGTCTTGCACAATAATAATGCACTAAAATAGCAGCTTATTTCGCCAAAACTGGCTCACAGTGCTAAGAGAAGCTTCATGATAAATATTTCAGAATTATACCCGGGTAGAATCCGGGTTAATACCGGGAATTATTATAAACTAGCTGATTTTACCCGGCCTTGCTCGGGTTCATCAAAATATAAATCAAAATGAGTTATTTGATTTTTTGACATTTTTGAAGCTTTATATTCATTTTTGTAAGTTATATTTTTTTTTAAAGTTTTGATTGAGATTATCTACTGTGTTTATCGATTTCATATTATTGAAAGACTTATAGTTATGAGGTTTTCTTTAAAAGAAATTTTAAATAATTTCCCTTGTATGCTATTAATTCTATCACGAAAAACATTATTTATCCACCATTTTTAGGATACTTCAATAGATATGACAATATATTTTTTTTATTTTTAAACTAGCTGACCCGGCAAACTTTGTTAAGCCTATAATTTTTGAGTATTTTTTTTTTATATTTTAGCACTGTTCCTTAGTCAGCCTTTCTTTCAAGTGGATACCTTTGTATTAGAATAAAAAATCCAGAATTATGGTTCGTTATTCGAATTTCATTATTTTAAGTTCATTCAAAAAACCGCTAATGGAATGGAAAATATCATACATAAATTTATATTCAAAACCGGCAGTTCGTGACACAAAAACGCTCATACGATTTGCTCTAATAAGTTCGCTAACTTTTGTTTAGCGAACTTATTTTCTTGTTGAGGTAGCGTATCATAAAGTTCTGCAAATGATCAGTTCCGGTAACTTAAGAACGCTTAATCTATCAAGTTTCAATTTAGTTTAGTCATCATTCCTATTCAAAAACCTCTATCTGATAAAGTATTTAAAAAATGTTGAAGATTGATTTCATCAGAAAATAGATCTTTTTTGCTGGATTCGTCATAAATAGAGTTGTATTTTCGATGTGTGTTAACTTCTGTATTTAAGTACATTACAGTTTTATTTAAACATGGTCGTCAGAATAGAAAAATTACACAATGGACCTGGAACATTTAAAAAATAATGAATATAAAATTACATTTAATTTTTTTTAATTATTTCAAATGTCTTTTTTCGGACTTTGCACTAAATACACTAAGTGAATCTTATTGTGAATTAACAGAGCTGAGTTTGACAAATATTTAACAATTCAGAAAAATTTACTATTCATTTCATTTTACAGCAACACTTTTCTAATCAATATAATGTTTGAAAATGTCTTTAAAATTTGTGTCATTATTATCTTGTTTTCAATTTTAAATTTATAGTTTATGATCGTAAAATAAGAAACTGTAATCCAGACAGTTGACAGACAGTTTAATTGTTTATTTGAATCAATATTCTAAATTTGGCTTTATGAATCTAGATTTTCAGTTATTTAAAACGTTAATTTAAAAGCTGGATTTTCGTTGATCTTGATTTTATTGTCTTTGGTCGAATTTAAGTGTTTATATTCTTTAATTTACTTATGCTTGACAGATTATTTTTTTAGATCTGATATCTGGTTCGAATTTTTTTTTTGTATTTTTGTGTATTGGTTCAGATTTTTCTCTATACTTATATGTTAGAAATTTTAGGTGGCATGCTTTTTACTTAAAATTTAATTCTTTTATTCTTTCAAGTTTTTAGGACTTGATGATATTATTTATTACGATCCTTGTTTCTGACTTTTGAAACTGAGAGTTGGATCTAATATCAAGATAAAGTCCTATATGGCTAAAATTTTCTAAAGTTCCGATTAACCATTGAGCATGAAAGGTAGTGTGGATTTTCCAATGTTTCCTGATCCTCCAATCCGTTTTTATGATAATGATTCTAATTACTTGGATTCACAAAATTAATAACCTTCAATTCTCAAACTAACTGGATAAAATCAACAAAAAATATATTAAGGTAATTTCTTACCAGCTATATGACCTTCTATTGGTGTTACCAAAACTCATAAAAAATGATTTGATAATGAAATGTTTCAATTCAATCTCAATAAGTTGTTTTGCGTCTATTGGAAATTTTACAGCCATATTGCTTGAGTTGCTAAAAGAATACGACATTTCAAAAAAATTAACGGTGAACGAACAAACATCTAAAAAAATCTTAGAACTGCCTTGATTCTGATGCAAAAAATTACAAATTTTGTCAATATTCTTCGTACACGCTTTGCTATGCTTTGTAGTTGCGGAACCCCGTAGGAAAAATCACATCCAAGTATCCATTTTACTGGTGCCACGTGAAAAGTACACTTGCAACGAAAATGGGCGCCAAAACTTCCTATAGAGAGATGGATGAACATTAGTAAGCCTTGATTGCTTTTGGCGCCTTCCTACTCTGGGTGATTCGAATGAAAAAAAAAAAAAGGAAATTGGGTGCCATGACTTTTATTTGATACGAATAAAAACTAAAAAATAATTTTCAAATTCCACAAAAACATTTTCGAAAGTATCTCTCCGTTGTGTTATTCTTCGCGTAAAGACGAACACAACAAAAAAAAATCGCATGCAAATCAGATGATCCAGTGAAGAGTTTTGCGTGTTCGCACATTTCTGTATGGTCTGTCTCTCTCCCTGTTTTATATATATAGACTAGCTGACCCGGTGTGCTTTGCTACACCTTCCAAAAATGAATTAAATTTGTTAAAATAATTGAAATTTAGTTTTATTTCCTAGGCAGCATTTCAAACCCAATTTTCCCATAATCTAGAAGCAAACTCGTTTGAAGGAGAGTTGCAACTGGAGTTTCGAATTTCAGTACAAAGATGATTCCATAATACTTTCTTAAAATTGATCTCTAAATTAGTTTTTCATGATCTGAAACTTTGACTCTTTTTTAATAAGCTTCAAAGAGTTTATAATGATGTCAAAATGTATGTTTTAATGATTTGACTTCCAGTCCTTCCCCTCTTCCAATGCAAGAAGTCCTCACGATATGCCAAAAAATCATTTTAAATATCTAATTGAGGCAACATTTATTTGTCTGAGCAGTTTTGATATTATACCAAATTTAATATGAATAAAGACTTAATAAATGCCTTCTTCTTGCCAACTTCACCCAGAAAAAAGGAGGGTCTCAAATTGGTTAATAAGTTTTCAAGCTATACAACGCAATTTATATGGAACTCCCTATGTCCCTTTCTTCTCCACACTGCAATGCAGAAAGGTCTATAACAATCAAAAAAATATCTCGTACCCAAATACCGTCCCATGTTAAAATCATAAACTTGTAAACATGACACATTACAACTTGAAGTGATGCCAAACAGCACTTGTCATGTTATGAAATCTTACGATTTTTTATACTGCAATTTCTATATTTTCATTTGTTTAAGCAAAAAGTGCACATTAAATTCATATGGATAACCTGTAACCCAATGATTTGAGGAAAAGAATTATTTTTAAAGGAGAATTTCTTTTGATTTTTGTTGTTCGACTGAGTCACAGCAATTTTTCTCTTTTTTTCATGCAGGACCATCAGCAGATCAGGCTTTTCAAGATTCAAACTTACTGACCTTATCTGTTCATTAACAATCGATTGAAGATCAGATTTTCAAAAATGGAATAGATTGTAAAAAAAATCTGTTCATGCTTCTACGGTGGTATGAATATTTTCAAAAAATGTTCATGTAAACATCATACATAACCTTAAAATGATGGTTTTTATGCCGAAAAGGGTAACAGTTATCAAAGTTTATTTTGCTTCCATTTTTTTTAATTTTAATCTTAATTTTGTTTCAGATACACCGGGGTTAGTGCAAACGGATTTTACCATAGTTGAACTTTTATAAATCATGAAAAATATGTAAATCTTTAAAACAATTTAATTTTTGTTTGTTGTTTAACTAAATCATTTCTAACAAACCCTTGTTGAAAGAAAAATATGCAAAAATGTTAACATTATTCGCGTATGTTTAGGCCAGTGAAAACACAGTGCATTTTCTTAACTTATTCATTCATATATCTGCAATTTTTCTGCAGTATTAATAAATGTTTGGTACTCCACTTTTTATGAATGTTGTTTTGAGCAAAAGACTTTCATTCACAAAGACATTTAATTATTTTGTACATCCACTTCAGATTCAACACACGGGATACCCCTCACTGACCTTTCTCACATCATGCTGAATCATTTTGGAGAGGAAGTTCATTAAAGGTAGATGATTCATGGCTCGAAGGCGCGTTTTAACTTGAAATGACAGAAGTTTATATTATTTCTAACACTCATATTAAAATTTATCAAAAAAAAATTCTGCTTCCACTGGATTATCAATAAAAATCTATTATTTATTTATTTAAGAGTACAGTGTTATTCGGTGAATGATAAAAATAACTTGAGTTTATTTAGCCAGATTGTTTATCTGGGCCTTAAAATTTATAGATGAAGAAATTATTTACATATTTTTTTGTAAAAGTTGAACGTTTGCACTTGCTCTAGTGTACCTTCTCAACTGTAGATTCTTCAGGAGAATGCATATCCTCACTATTTGTTATGAAAAAGTGTTTTTTTATTGATAACATTCACTTATGCTTGCAAAAAATCAAAACGTTATCTGAATTCGGCCCCTAAATACATCATTCCTCTATTTCGAAGGACAGGCTCTGGTTCAGTTCAGTGTTTGTTCATTTTCATCGGATTTTGTTTCTTCAGCTTCAGTTAATTACATGTTCAAAAAACGAGTTTGTTCTATTTCTGTAGAAATCATCTTATTCTTTTTTTGTTTTCGAAATGAATCAAAACTAACCTTCTATGCAATATTGGATAACAAAATAGTATATAAATCTTCCCACTTTCTTTTTTTTTTTTCAAACGTCCACAAAGAGTCGTACAAATATTTCAAATGCATCAGAAATAAATTCATATTTTTTAGACAACAATTTCTGCTTTATTTAACACGAAATCAAAAATTTTTTAATTTTTAAAACCGTTTATTTGGTTGTGATTCGATCGGCAAAATATCAATCCGGATCACATCTCGGCGTCATTCATTATCATGTGCTGTACAAATGAGCTAGAAATCAAGAAGAAAAATAATCTCACCCAGGCTTCATAGTTCCACCACGTGCATTGAAAATACTCTTAGTTGAGAAAATACGCGCCCAAATGTTACCATTAATCAGTATGCTATGCCATGGCTACTATCTTCTAACGACGTCTGTTCGCGACGCCTAGACCTTGGAGACGAAAAACAAACCGCCTAAGGGAAAAAAAATTCTCGAGAAAATGGTAGCCATGACTTTTATTTCATTCAAATTACTACAAATTCAGTTATTACGGATAAATAATGCGACTTTTTGTTATTTTTATTCGATTTAAACCGATTCGCATGCCTACAGAATATTCTAAAAATAATTTCATTCGATTCGTTTGAGTCATTCTGGAGGAGTAGTACTACAAACACCGTTACAAGAGAATTTTATATAATAGATGAGAAAACTGTTTTTTTATCTTTCCTATCCCCCATCTAATGAAAATCCCGCTTTTCAGCATGAATGATCTCCCTGTTAAGTGGTATATTTAAGTTTTATTTACTTAGAAACTTCTATAAAAATAAACTTCCGAACCTCGGAGGCTCACTTTGCATGTTTCCAATTGTATGTGTGTTTTTTTTCGCTATTTTATTTCACACTGATTTATGATAAGTTTTTCTTGAATGTTGAAATTCCTACTAATAGTTTTTTAAGTAATCGAAAACAAATCATCTCGGAACCAATATCGCCCATTTTATAATATTATGATAAAGGTTGTATTTGAGTTCTATTTAAATTTTTCTTTTTTTGGACACAATTAGGCCGCAGCAAATTTCAAATCCTTCTTTTGTCACTCGGAGTTGGAAAATCGCGGGGGGGGGGAGAGGGGGCATAATAAAACATAATGCCAAAAACAAATAAATTGGAATAAATTGCACGGAAGCTTGTATGCTACAAAATTTTATAATTTGTCATTGCACAAAACCTATGAATCAAGAATTAAAAAGGTGAAATAACTCCAGTCAGTCTTTCCATTCTTTTTTGGTGTTGTAATCTTTAGAATATTTGTTTTTTTTTTTCAATTAACTCAAAATACTTCAAACTTTATTTATTTCCCCTTAGGGGCCGTCCATTAATGATGGGGGGAAGGGGGGTTTTTGAATTTTGTGACAATTTGTGACATGGGGGGAGGGGGGGGGGGGTCAGCTTAAGCGTGACATCACATATCATCACAAAAAAAAAAGAAAACAGCAAAACAAAAACAAATAATTTTTAAACTGCGACCCAGAGATGGGTCTTGACTCAATCATTCAGTCAGCGAAAATAAATAATTTTAACAAATAATGTTATCCTAAATTCAATAAAATTATAATTGCACCATTCATTTAAGGAATAAGGCTATGATCATTTAGTATCCGGGCATTTACAAACGTGTGTATTTTAAAAACTATTCATTTGATCGAAAAACTTTCTATGGAGAAAATGAAGGTGTTAATATGACATTTAATGTAAAAATATAAAAAAAAAATTTTCAATGATTTCAAGAAATACTCTAACTTTTTCATAAGATCTCTTTTTTTATCTTTGCACACTTTTTTCAGTCATATATTGATTTATTTTTTTTACCACAGAAGCAAAACCTTTGCAAAATCATGATATTTTACACAAACTCACCTGGAAAAAGCAGTTGGAATCTGGTTTGAACTTTTTCATGAGTGCCTATTCTCGGAGAATTTGATCTCTTAAATCCGGTTTTAACATAATTTTTTTTTTGTCCATCAGAATACATCTGTCATATTGCGTAAAAACCGGATGCACAGATTGCGATCTTTGGAACTGATCATTATTAGTTATTTACTTGGTGTCTACTAGTCAGGCAACACTTTTTGCCTGCCGGAAATGGATTTTTTGCATTATTTAAGGAGTCTGCATTCAGTTATCCCCAATAACCATAGGTTTTTTTACCATTTTTAAGATAAAGGGTTGCACTCAGATGGTTGGGTTGAACTTCGTGTGGATCTTAGAATGGCTCCTTATACTTCTTAACCATTTGATCCAAAAAAAAATCAGAAAAAATCAACAGTTCATGAGCTTTCAAGTCAAAAAATGAAGAATTTTCGAGGCGCAAAATGCGGAAAGGGAGCAAATTTGTGCAAAATTATTTTTACCCTGTTGTTTTGCATCGTAAATATCTTAAACACACGTTCACTTAAAAATCTATCAAAAATACGCAAGATAGTCTTTTTCATAATCAACACAACGCTACTAAAGTTTTTCATATTCAAGCTCTATTAACGAAGCTATCACTGAAATAAAGTGCCCGGATACTAAATGATCATAGCCTTAATAATACTCACTTAATCACTCTAGGTAAATTTATGATCATAAGAAAGTTCACAAAAACACTTCCACTGCAACACTGAGAAAAGTCCGCCCCATAAAATTGTGGTAAAACGTGAATAGGAATGGTTGGTTATCGTCACCTGTGTAGAAGTTTTGGATTGCGAATGGATCGAAGAAGAGGAACTAGATTTGGATGGTTACGACATCGTCGCAGATCCTGCAGCTACTGCCGCGACTTTCCCGGTTATTGATATGGAAAGTCATCAACATAATCCTTGATTGAAATTTGTTTTAAGCAATGATTGAAAGCTTGTTAAAACCTGGTGTTCTTTTTTCAACTCTTTGAATAAAACTGATGAATTTTTTTTAATCAAATTTCTAAAGCGTTGAAAATTTTACTCCGGTGGGGGGGAGGGGTTGTTATGAAAATGTGACGTAATTCAAGAAGGGGGGCTACGGAAGTTGTGACAATATGTGACAGAGGGGGGAGGGGGGGGGGTAAATTTTTCCCAAATTTTGCGTGACATAATTTATGGACGGCCCCTTAGGGTTATTTTGGAAATTTCGAGGGGGGGGGGGGGGGAGAGGGAAAGGGGAAATTGATTTTTGTTCCAGCTGAATCCCATTAATTATTGTGAACAGTGATCAGTTATCAATGTAAAAATTATTAGAATTAGATGGTAGAATTGAACACATTGATGACGAATAATAACTCAAATGTCATAAATTGGCTAATGAATTTGAATTGTAAAAAACTAAAAACCCTCTGATTTAGTTATCTAATAATTTTTCTAATCTCCCGATTGATTTCCCCGATGGTTATCAATGCGTTGAAATCGTAGCCTTATAACTCTAAATCTTAAAACGTAACTTTTCTTTTTCTATGGAAACTCCAGGAATATCAAAATGGTTGGTTCTAAAAAGCTAGAATTTATGAAAATTGTTTGATTAGTTTTCAGAACTCAGTCCAAATAGTTATTCAGCTAAAAAAGTAAATTCACTGTTCACTATATATGATTGAAGACTCTCAAAGCCGCCCCAAGGGCGGTACGGAGCACTTTGAATAGTTCTACAATTCTAGTCAAAATATTACTAACAGGCTAGTTGTATTTTTCAATCCAAAATGTTGGCTGATTATTGCATCCGAATATCTCGTACCAGTACCACGTGATTTGAACAGAAGAAAGAATAAAAACACCCGCCAAAATTTCCCCATTCAAATATTTAATGCTTAGCAAGCTTTGATTTGCTTTCAGTACACGTGAACTCTGGATGGTCGTTTCTAATGCCCGGCCCATGGTGATGGTGAAAATAACCCCGCTAAAGGAAAAAAAATCGGATGACAAAATGGGTGCCATGACTTTTGATTCGTGTCAATAAAACCGAAAGTTGTATGGGAGGGTCCCTTTTCTTAGGTGGGAGGGGCTCAGAACTATTACTAAAACCTTACCCTGGTTCAACTACATCTCTGTGCCAAATTTCAGGCTGATCGGTTAAGCGGTGTGGATTTGTATAAGGTGCATACAACAAACAAACATATATAGTCCAACTCATCTTTATATATTTTGTAATTTCAATCCATAGTTTTATTAGAAACTCATCATGCGCTCAATGATTTTTAATTTTCTTTTTTTTTTTTTTTTGATCATAGGAATTTTTATCTCTCCTCAAAACTCATGTAATGCTTGTATCATCATGTTCAAACTTTCTATCAACTTTGCTCGACTCGCTTGATTTTTCCTTCTTATTTCACTCAATTCGATTGATTGCTCTTGTTAATACGCTCTCACTCTCCTAAAAATTTTCAAGCTGTCCTCTGAACACGCTAACAGATATTTTTGATCTTGATCAATACGCTTAGGTTGCCTGATCAATTCGCCTTTGAGTTTTCAAGCAATCCTCTTAATTATCTTCAGTTGAGTTTCCGAACTGTCGCCTTAACTTTTTTTCAATATTTTTTTAAAATCTTCTTTCAAAATAACTTCAATTCTTTTGTGTTTCCGTCCTCTCCTCTTAACTCATATAATTTTTTCTGACTCTAAACTGTCTTCAAAAATCGTTCTTAAGTGTTTTTTTTAAAATAATTTCTTCTAAGTTTTCCTTTTCAACCCGCTTATTGGTGTTTTTTCTTAATTTATTTTTTGAGGTTCTCCCAATCTGCTTGATTTCCAAGCTGTCCTCTCAACTCACTCATTTCTGCTTTTTTATTTTATTCAAGCTGTCCTCTCAACATCTTGATCATCAAGCTGTGTTCTCAACGCGTTTATTGGTGTTTTATAATTTATTTCAAGTGGTCCTTTAAAGCTGCTGGATCACAAAGCTGTCCTTTCAATTCGCTAAATTATGTTTTTTCCATTTAGTTCAAACTGTTCTTTCAACCAACTTGATCACCAGGCTGTCCTCTCAACTCTTTCATCGCTGATTTTGTTTTATTCAAGCGATTTGGGAAGTTCTGTACCTTAAATGTATGTATGTATTCCCCGAGCAGACTTTTATGGCAAAATTATAGCAAATTTTGCTATCACGCCTTGAGAGCCAAACTTGCTCTCATTTTGCTTGACATAAGGTGGTACACAGCAAAAATGAGAGCACAAATTTCCATACATGGTTAGCAAAGTGATGCCTAATTTTGCTAAAACTGAGAGTTCAATTACACCTCGAATTCTGAGAGCTTGGAAAGCATAATCATGCCAATTTAAGGCATCAAATAAAATTCTTTTATAGCAAAATTTGGCATCAATATGCTTTTAAACTCAAACTTTTGAAAAACGACGTAGTAAGTTCACGTATGAAAATTTGGTTCTCATTTTTTGCTGTGTATCACCCTACCCAATCAAAATGAGCGAAAATTTGATGCTTAAGGCGTGATAGCAAAAAATTTCTGATAGCATTTTACCGTAAAAGTATGTTCGGGATGGGACTCCCCAGACAGTAAACGTTTGAAACTATACTAATCATCTAAGAACCTTTGTACAGACATCGCGTGCAAATATAGGTACACGAAAGTAAACAATGCTTGAATTGTCTTCACAAAGGCGCTTCTATAGTAAACCCGAGCAGACTTTTATGGCAAAATTATTCCTAAGGGATGAAAATCCCGAAAAAAAATAACTGAAATCACCTGTATTGGGATAAATAATCCCCCCTGAAAAAAAACGCCTGTATTTATGCAATCATAAGGAAATACTATAGCTATAATATGAGGTACATATTTAAACCTTTTAAAAATCGCCTTTACTTATGCAGCGTGTATAACGTTTATCATGTCGGTTATTTTTTTTACTAATGTTTGGTTTTAATTTTATAAGCAACTTTTATAGAAGTTCACCAAGTTTGATCTGACCTAGAGTGAAGTTCGCTTTCGCTGATCATAGTTGAAAATAAAACAAATAAAAAGAAATTTTAATTATGTGCAATTCCATGTAAATACTTAAAAAAATAATATTTTAATTCATGATTCTGGAAAATTCTGATCTTATTAACAGATTTACTTCTGTAAACACATTCAGGTTTTCTCTTATCAAAATTTAAGAACTTAATTTTAAACTATCTAGATTTTAAATCCAAATTTAGATTTCCAAGGAAAAAAAGTAGATTGGGATTTAAGATAATGATTCAGCCAGATTTCATTTCTCTTAATTAATATAGTTTCAATATATCTCGTGTTAGGTCCGCAATGTGTCAATTACTATTCCAGAGAAATGAAAAGTAAAAACTGTTCAAAGCGATAAAGGGCAATACAAGAGTTATGAATGCAGTGTAATTACTTTTGTTGAACTTAATGCATGAAACATGAAATTTTGCATATGCAAAGTTAAAGATCTTTGTGCGTACACCACTATTGCTTTTGAATCAAAAACGGTGCCTTTGGTTCATGTTTCCTCCTCTTCGATTGACAAATTCAACAAATATATTTGGACGTAATGAGTCGTTTAGTCCTATTTTTTACTCATAATTGTTCCTTTAGAACACACTCTATTTGAATGCTGTTTTAAAGAACTGTAGATATGAATATAAAAATGTTTAAAAATAGAATGAAATTATTTGCGTTGATTCCATCAATTATGTCAAAGCAAAGCAAAGCAGACAGAGTATAAAATGTCTATAGGTTTGCTTATGTGAAGATGAGATAATAAAAATTGAAGATAACTCACCGGTTTCTAAAATAAAATTGTCCAACATGTCTCGATTCCTTTGAGCAGTTTCGTTCACTAAATAAGATTGAGGTCATCATTAGACGGCTGGTATTATAGTGAGGTTGATTAGTTGGGTCGCTTTTTGCATATTCGGGTTCTGCGTAAATAGAATACCTTAGCTGGTATAACTAACTTGATCCAGAACCTTTCCAGTATCGTTCAAAGCTCCTCGAAACAACTGGATGGCATCCTACGTCTTTCCTAATGTTCCGTTCAAATCGATTACTAAGGATATCTTCTCGGCACTAATTTTAGCAGATTGTTCGTCATCGGGTAGGAAAAGATTTTGAACTTTAAATGAACCCATTTTCCTGGTTCAGTTGAGATGGATAGATATTGGCTAACTTTAGGTTTTCTGGAACCGGTACTGGAAATACAAATGTAAATGTTAACTTCTACGGCGATAATTTTACTCATCGTACTAAAATACTCATGACAATCAGGAAAAGAACAGCCTTTCCTGTTTTTTTCTTCCTGCTGCTTCTGTAACAAGTATTACCATGTTTGCTTCGTTTGATTATGTTACGCTGCCTCATTAGTGGTAGGAAAACCACCAGCATTCTAATCCGGCACGATCGAAAATGTCTTAAACCACCTGCAAGCAAATGCGCAAACAGTAAATTTGATCACCAGTTAGATTTCCAAAAGGATCCTAATATTGTTTAACGCTTATTTCATCTTCTTACCTCAAATGCGATGAGATCCAGGCTGTTAAAAGTAACCGATCTGCATCATCGGTATCAGGAGCCAAATAAACAAAATTTAAAAAAAACTTATAGTGGCTGGCGGGTTCCTCCAGCTCCACCGCGGAATAGAATCCAAACACTCCACCTGAAGGTGTATTTATGAACAAAATACGATGGCCGAGGAAATAACTCAAATCACACAGATACCCGAGGAAATCACTCAAAACTATCGGAGAATAAAAGGATCCCGACCCGGAATAACGTCGGTCGATTTGTTTTAATCTTTTCACCAAACAGAACAGCTGTTTTGATACAACTACACGCTTGCGAAAAAACAGTCAAAAACGGACTAAAATTTAAAAGATTGCAAAACATTAAAACATTTATTTAATGAATAATGATTCTGAATATAACGTTATCACAAAGCAAAAAAAAAAAAATAGTAGGTTGAATATAATTGACAATAACCATTTCGTTCGATTCGACGTTATACACGTAGAAACTTCTTTTTTACGATTTGAAATACTGACCAGATAACTTAAAGATTTTAGAAATTTCATGCAATAATAAAAAAAATAAAATCTAATTACAATGCAAATCAATGTTTTAATTAAGTTTGTGATCCCTTGATAAAAAGAAACAATATTATATTAACAAAATGTTCTTGTCTAGGGGCCGTTCAGATACCACGTGGACAGAAAAATGCGACCCCCTCCTCTCCCTCCGTAGACAAGCGTGGCAATTTTGCGAACCCTTACCCCCTTCCTTGGGTGTCCACGTGGGCAGATTTGAATTGTTTTTCTCTCTAAATCTAATTTGATAGAAAGAAAACAATTATTTTTGGTTTTCTTTTTATTGAAATGGCTGATTTAAAAAAAAACAAATAAGCATTTCTGATATAAAATAATTTAAAAATAATTGATTTCTAAATTACCATATTTATCACTGATTACTTTAACTTAAACTGGAAAGCTTTGCAATTTTAAGATTTTGATGTAAACATCTTTATATTTATTCACCTTTATAAAATATTTTGGAAGTAAGTATGTCCACGTGGTGGACATGACCCAAACCCCTACCTCCCTCTCCGTGGACATTTCCATTCACACCCTCCGCCCCTCCAAGTTGCCCACGCGGTGTGTACACGGCCCCCTACTTGGAGAGGACTACACTAAATCAGGGCACTCACTGCGTAACTTCAGTTTCCAAAATAATGACGTTTTTTTTACAATGACTGAAAAATCAACACTAAAAAATGTGCTCACTTTTCCTGTAACGAACAAATTTACTGTTTGTTTTCAGTTCGATTTAATTTTTAACTTCTAATTAATTCTTATTTTCCCTTACAAAAAATTTGAAACCAAATCATGCTATCATCTTGATCTCACTTTTCTGTTCCATCATAATAAATAAATCTTAAAAATGCCTTGTCTTGTTATCTTGGAAAAAAAACAAAACCAAAAAGTGCTTTCATTTTGGTCTCAATGACTCTTTCAGGTATTGGTTAGGCATCATCTTTCGACATATTGATGCTTCAATGAAACCTAATTTTGCCATCGGAAAAAATGCGATACTAAATTGTGCTATCTTTTTGCCATTGATAGCTCATTTTGGTGACTGTTTGCTATCAATTCAGGCATCAAAGTCTGCTCGGGTCCAGCTCTCTTCTTTGCATTCTGGACGTAGCTTTGCGACATGCCGATCTTTTTAGCTGGGATTTGCTTTAATCATTCGCTTCACCTTTCCCTCAATCGTTTTGTTCTCGGTCCCGGTTTTCTTACAGCTCCTTTGCAGTGGTCCAACGTCAACCGCTTATGGAACCACTTCAACACTCTGGAGACGGTTGAATGGTGAATGTTCAACATTTTTCATAACTGCACAGGTCAGGAAATTCCTGGTGTTTGAAAAAAGAATTTGTCTCTCGGCTCGCGTTGGTTTACCTCCGATTTCGAGTTTGACAGCATGTAAACAATACACATCAATGACAAAGAGTGCAAAATTTGGTTGATTTTTTTTCCCGAATGGTATAAAAGCTATGCCCTGTTGAATGTGTCACAATAATTTCGTGTCCGCCCTTTATTGGAATTTTTTTATTATTTATTTCTAGCAGTCCTCTCAACACGCTTGATACTTTTAGACTGTCCTCTCAACTCGCGTTCCAATTTCAAGATGTCTTTTCAACCCGCTTAAAAATTTTTAATATATCCCAGTTGTCCTTACGACTAAATATTTCATTTTCATTCTTATTTCGGCATTATTTCATAAAACTATTTTTGCTCATTTACAAAAAAAAAACTAGTTATTTATCAAATATGGTAGTATGTTTTCATTTTTTCCTCTTTGATTGAAAAAGCTTCCGAGTGTGATCCGACTGTTTTATTATTATTTATTTTTTGCTACTCTATGAATTTGCCATTTTACCGCAGTTTTTTCGAAATTGGTAAATCATATAGTATCTGATTTTATAGCAACTGTGATCAACTTTTATTCAACGTGAATTGTTGATCGCGTTTGTTTAATTTTTCGATTCTGTTTTTTTTCTGATAATTTCTCGTTAAATTTAGTTTACGGGAAATTACCTGTCATGGTCGCTATATCAACTTTCAATATTAGAGTCCCAAATTCAAGCGAAATGGTGATTAAATTGAAATAACATGAAAACGGGTCAGCGGTCAGCAAACATAACTTTCAGTTATTGGTGAAAGTATGGTCATCGTAATCCCGAATTCCCCTGCTGCAGGGAACGCTTCCGAACACTTATATTGATATATTGAAAATCAATTGATCTGATAACAACAACCTAACCCAACTAGAAAGTGGCCTTTCTACCGCATATCCGGAGATTAATTTTTGTTTTCATGTTTACTCCAGAGAGAAAGTAGGGGCGGGATCCCTCAAATCATAAACAATAATCCAGTTGTTATTTGTCCACGGCAGCAGCAGAGATAACACAAACACGCCAGGGACAAAATCATAACATCATTGGCCTAATGTTGTTGTTGATGTTGTTGACGTTGTTGATTCATGCACGTTCATGTATGTATCTATTTATTGACCCGTTTTGTTTGTGAGCCTTGGGGCCACAACCGGAAATGTAAACAATTACGAATTGTGCGAGCGCGCCGCCCTCACGTGGAATGCAAATTTCCCGGGCTCATAATTTAAATGGTGGCCCCAGCAAATGGCGTTTGACATCACATCCGGGGGAAACCTCCTATGTGACCTGAGAGGGAACATGGCCACTTCAAATACGGCTGAAAATTGAGGGAAAGTTTACTGAAGGGGGTAGCCCAACTCGAAAGCATAACTCTCTTTCGGTCTATTCGTGGCCTGAAATTTGAATGAGTGCAGTTATGAATGGTTCACTTGTTGCAGAATTCCGCTTCGGGAGGCTCTAAATTAATTCATAACTATCCGCTTAGAAAAGAAAATAGAATTCAATATGGGGAAAATAATTGTTGACTGGTTGACAAATCTCAACCTTTGACTATTTTGCATTTAGAAATTCTAGCAATTGAAACATGACAAAAATGACAAAAAAGACAAAAATGACAAAAACGAAAAAAAAATGAAAAAATGAAAAAAATGACAAAAATGACAAAAATAACAAAAATGACAAAAATGACAAAAATGACAAAAATGACAAAAATGACAAAAATGACAAAAATGACAAAAATGACAAAAATGACAAAAATGACAAAAATGACAAAAATGACAAAAATGACAAAAATGACAAAAATGACAAAAATGACAAAAATGACAAAAATGACAAAAATGACAAAAATGACAAAAATGACAAAAATGACAAAAATGACAAAAATGACAAAAATGACAAAAATGACAAAAATGACAAAAATGACAAAAATGACAAAAATGACAAAAATGACAAAAATGACAAAAATGACAAAAATGACAAAAATGACAAAAATGACAAAAATGACAAAAATGACAAAAATGACAAAAATGACAAAAATGACAAAAATGACAAAAATGACAAAAATGACAAAAATGACAAAAATGACAAAAATGACAAAAATGACAAAAATGACAAAAATGACAAAAATGACAAAAATGACAAAAATGACAAAAATGACAAAAATGACAAAAATGACAAAAATGACAAAAATGACAAAAATGACAAAAATGACAAAAATGACAAAAATGACAAAAATGACAAAAATGACAAAAATGACAAAAATGACAAAAATGACAAAAATGACAAAAATGACAAAAATGACAAAAATGACAAAAAAAATGACAAAAATGACAAAAATGACAAAAATGACAAAAATGACAAAAATGACAAAAATGACAAAAATGACAAAAATGACAAAAATGACAAAAATGACAAAAATGACAAAAATGACAAAAATGACAAAAATGACAAAAATGACAAAAATGACATAAATGACAAAAATGACAAAAATGACAAAAATGACAAAAATGACAAAAATGACAAAAATGACAAAAATGACAAAAATGACAAAAATGACAAAAATGACAAAAATGACAAAAATGACAAAAATGACACAAAAATGACACAAAAATGACACAAAATGACAAAAATGACAAAAATGACAAAAAATGACAAAAATGTCAAAAATGACAAAAATGACAACAATGACAAAAATGACAAAAATGACAAAAATGACAAAAATGACAAAAAATGACAAAAATGACAAAAATGTCAAAAATGACAAAAATGACAAAAATGACAAAAATGACAAAAATGACAAAAATGACAAAAATGACAAAAATGACAAAAATGACAAAAATGACAAAAATGACAAAAATGACAAAAATGACAAAAATGACAAAAATGACAAAATTGACAAAAAATGACAAAAATGTCAAAAATGACAAAAATGACAAAAATGACAAAAAAGGACAAAAATGACACAAAAATGACACAAAAATGACACAAAAATGACACAAAAATGACACAAAAATGTCACAAAAATGACACAAAAATGACACAAAAATGACACAAAAATGACAAAAAAAACAGAAAAAATAAGAATGAATTAGACGATGACCTTTCTTGTCTCTTGTTTTCATCAAAGAAGATTAATCCACTCATATCGTTCCATAGCTTCTAATCTAAATCCCTCATAAAATGTTTCCTTGCTTAGAATCACTTTTCGTGACGGGCCATCATTATCATCAATCTTAAGGCATGATGGCCATCGTCTTGTAGCAGAAGGCGTTCAACAATCCCAGAATGAAAACAGCACGTGCACGTCTTTATTATTGCATGAGCTCCGTTTCCCACGTTTTATTAATTTTATACAATGAGATTTCCTACGTGGAAGAGATTAAGTTTTTCTTCGGGTGAGGTTTTCTTTGGATGGTTTTACTTTTATTTAAAGACAGTTTAACAAAAAAATTAACATTTATTTCGATGACTCTTAATGAACAACGTGTTTGAAACAACCTTGATCCATTTTGGGAGTAGGATAACATTGGAGGCGGATACCAACAAAAATATAATAAACGGGATCAAATTATACCCCCGGGATCTCGGGAGATTTCCGTTGTCGGCTTTCGTTATTGCTCCCACGACTATACAAAAAGTAAGGCATTCACACTTTTATCAGAGCGACCAAACAGAAAATCGATTTTTCCTACTACTGACAACAATCTGAAATATTTTCGCATTTTTTTTACAAATTAACCTAATGATTTTATGAAATCTTCGCAAATTAAGTCCACTCACCTTAGGATGTTTCTTTCATCATTGAATGGAGGGCTCAATTGGCCGGAAAACGGAAGCAAATTACCGTATTATTGTTGTGTGCACAATTGGGTATTATTCGCGGAGGGCTTCCAGTAATTGGTGGCTTTTTGATGATCATGTCGATGATGATAATTTTCGGAAGCATAATGACGACAATGATGGCGATGATTGCCGGGGAATAATCCCGGAATATCAGGCTGATAGCCCATGATAGACATGATTGCGGAAATCGTTTTGAAACTGAATTTATGGTATCCCACTCAGTTGAACAATATTAACGAGTTTAAAACAAAAAAATAAGAATACTGACTTTGTGAAAAATTTTCTCTCATCTCTCATCTCTAATCTCTCATCTCTCAACTCTCAACTCTCAACTCTCAACTCTCATCTCTCATCTCTCATCTCTCATCTCTTATCTCTCATCTCTCATCTCTCATCTCTCATCTCTCATCTCTCATCTCTCATCTCTCATCTCTCATCTCTCATCTCTCATCTCTCATCTCTCATCTCTCATCTCTCATCTCTCATCTCTCATCTCTCATCTCTCATCTCTCATCTCTCATCTCTCATCTCTCATCTCTCATCTCTCATCTCTCATCTCTCATCTCTCATCTCTCATCTCTCATCTCTCATCGCTAATCTCTCATCTCTCATCGCTCGTCTCTCATCTCTCATCTCTCATCTCTCATCTCTCATCTCTCATCTCACATCTCTCTTCTCTCTTCTCTCATCTCTCATCTCTCATCTCTCATCTCTCATCTCTCATCTCTCATCTCTCATCTCTCATCTCTCATCTCTCATCTCTCATCTCTCATCTCTCATCTCTCATCTCTCATCTCTCATCTCTCATCTCTCATCTCTCATCTCTCATCTCTCATCTCTCATCTCTCATCTCTCATCTCTCATCTCTCATCTCTCATCTCTCATCTCTCATCTCTCATCGCTCATCTCTCATCTCTCATCTCTCATCTCTCATCTCTCATCTCTCATTTCTCATCTCTCATCTCTCATCTCTCATCTCTCATCTCTCATCTCTCATCTCTCATCTCTCATCTCTCATCTCTCATCTCTCATCTCTCATCTCTCATCTCTCATCTCTCATCTCTCATCTCTCATCTCTCATCTCTCATCTCTCATCTCTCATCTCTCATCTCTCATCTCTCATCTCTCATCTCCCATCTCTCATCTCTCATCGCTCATCTCTCATCTCTCATCTCTCATCTCTCATCTCTCATCTCTCATCTCTCATTTCTCATCTCTCATCTCTCATCTCTCATCTATCATCTCTCATCTCTCATCTCTCATCTCTCATCTCTCATCTCTCATCTCTCATCTCTCATCTCTCATCTCTCATCTCTCATCTCTCATCTCTCATCTCTCATCTCTCATCTCTCATCTCTCATCTCTCATCTCTCATCTTTCATCTCTAATCTCTAATCTCTCATCTCTCATTTCTCATCTTTAATCTCTCATCTCTCAACTCTCATCTCTCAATTCTCATCTCTCATCACTCATCACTTATCTCTCATCTCTCATCTCTCATCTCTCATCTCTCATCTCTCATCTCTCATCTCTCATCGCTCATCTCTCATCTCTCATCTCTCATCTCTCATCTCTCATCTCTCATCTCATCTCTCATCTCTCATCTCTCATCTCTCATCTCTCATCTCTCATCTCTCATCCCTCATCTCTCATCTCTCATCTCTCATCTCTCATCTCTCATCTCTCATCTCTCATCTCTCATCTCTCATCTCTCATCTCTCATCTCTCATCTCTCATCTCTCATCTCTCATCTCTCATCTCTCATCTCTCATCTCTCATCTCTCATCTCTCATCTCTCATCTCTCATCTCTCATCTCTCATCTCTCATCTCTCATCTCTCATCTCTCATCTCTCATCTCTCATCTCTCATCTCTCATCTCTCATCTCTCATCTCTCATCTCTCATCTCTCATCTCTCATCTCTCATCTCTCATCTCTCATCTCTCATCTCTCATCTCTCATCTCTCATCTCTCATCTCTCATCTCTCATCTCTCAACTCTCATCTCTCATCTCTCATCTCTCATCTCTCATCTCTCATCTCTCATCTCTCATCTCTCATCTCTCATCTCTCATCTCTCATCTCTCATCTCTCATCTCTCATCTCTCATCTCTCATCTCTCATCTCTCATCTCTCATCTCTCATCTCTCATCTCTCATCTCTCATCCTTCATCTCTCATCTCTCATCTCTCATCTCTCATCTCTCATCTCTCATCTCTCATCTCTCATCTCTCATCTCTCATCTCTCATCTCTCATCTCTCATCTCTCATCTCTCATCTCTCATCTCTCATCTCTCATCTCTCATCTCTCATCTCTCATCTCTCATCTCTCATCTCTCATCTCTCATCTCTCATCTCTCATCTCTCATCTCTCATCTCTCATCTCTCATCTCTCATCTCTCATCTCTCATCTCTCATCTCTCATCTCTCATCTCTCATCTCTCATCTCTCATCTCTCATCTCTCATCTCTCATCTCTCATCTCTCATCTCTCATCTCTCATCTCTCATCTCTCATCTCTCATCTCTCATCTCTCATCTCTCATCTCTCATCTCTCATCCTTCATCTCTCATCTCTCATCTCTCATCTCTCATCTCTCATCTCTCATCTCTCATCTCTCATCTCTCATCTCTCATCTCTCATCTCTCATCTCTCATCTCTCATCTCTCATCTCTCATCTCTCATCTCTCATCTCTCATCTCTCATCTCTCATCTCTCATCTCTCATCTCTCATCTCTCATCTCTCATCTCTCATCTCTCATCTCTCATCTCTCATCTCTCATCTCTCATCTCTCATCTCTCATCTCTCATCTCTCATCTCTCATCTCTCATCTCTCATCTCTCATCTCTCATCTCTCATCTCTCATCTCTCATCTCTCATCTCTCATCTCTCATCTCTCATCTCTCATCTCTCATCTCTCATCTCTCATCTCTCATCTCTCATCTCTCATCTCTCATCTCTCATCTCTCATCTCTCATCTCTCATCTCTCATCTCTCATCTCTCATCTCTCATCTCTCATCTCTCATCTCTCATCTCTCATCTCTCATCTCTCATCCTTCATCTCTCATCTCTCATCTCTCATCTCTCATCTCTCATCTCTCATCTCTCATCTCTCATCTCTCATCTCTCATCTCTCATCTCTCATCTCTCATCTCTCATCTCTCATCTCTCATCTCTCATCTCTCATCTCTCATCTCTCATCTCATCTCTCATCTCTCATCTCTCATCTCTCATCTCTCATCTCTCATCTCTCATCCCTCATCTCTCATCTCTCATCTCTCATCTCTCATCTCTCATCTCTCATCTCTCATCTCTCATCTCTCATCTCTCATCTCTCATCTCTCATCTCTCATCTCTCATCTCTCATCTCTCATCTCTCATCTCTCATCTCTCATCTCTCATCCTTCATCTCTCATCTCTCATCTCTCATCTCTCATCTCTCATCTCTCATCTCTCATCTCTCATCTCTCATCTCTCATCTCTCATCTCTCATCTCTCATCTCTCATCTCTCATCTCTCATCTCTCATCTCTCATCTCTCATCTCTCATCTCTCATCTCTCATCTCTCATCTCTCATCTCTCATCTCTCATCTCTCATCCTTCATCTCTCATCTCTCATCTCTCATCTCTCATCTCTCATCTCTCATCTCTCATCTCTCATCTCTCATCTCTCATCTCTCATCTCTCATCTCTCATCTCTCATCTCTCATCTCTCATCTCTCATCTCTCATCTCTCATCTCTCATCTCTCATCTCTCATCTCTCATCTCTCATCTCTCATCTCTCATCTCTCATCTCTCATCTCTCATCTCTCATCTCTCATCTCTCATCTCTCATCTCTCATCTCTCATCTCTCATCTCTCATCTATCATCTCTCATCTCTCATCTTTCATCTCTAATCTCTAATCTCTCATCTCTCATTTCTCATCTTTAATCTCTCATCTCTCAACTCTCATCTCTCAATTCTCATCTCTCATCACTCATCACTTATCTCTCATCTCTCATTTCTTATCGCTCATCTCTTATCTCTCATCTCTCTTCTCTTATCTGTCATTTACCAACTTTCATTTTCCAACTTTCGTTTCTCATCGATCCCAATTCATCTCCAAAAATTTCTTATCTTAATATGTAATATTTTTCATTTATTTCTGCTTTTAATTTTTTTTTTAAATTTTTATCATTGAATTAAAATTGTGTATTTTGCTAATCGCTTTTATTCGAACTATTTTTCTCCTATTTGTTAACTAGATTATAGAATACATCTTTTTTTTTTTCATTGAGAAAATATTGGATTTAAAGTAAAATCAAAATTATTAAAGGAGAATTTAAAAAAAATATGAAGCTTTGAAAAAGATGAAAAATAAAAATTTTAAGAAGAGACGAGGAACAAACAGATAAAAAAGATTATAGAAATGCAGACAAGACCAATAAGAAAATAAATGTTTGACAAAAGGAGCAATATTTTGTAGATATAAAATCAATCGAAGTTAAAAAAATTTGAAAAAAAAATATGTGAAATTTTGAAGAAATAGGAAAAAAATGAAACAAAAGAATAAAAGTGAGGAGAGACGAAAAATCAATAATGGATGGAAATAAAATTAGGAAAATTAGGATAGATCGAGCGGATAAATAAATAATGAAGAATGAAAACTGAGAGCTGAAAAATAAAATGAAAATCAGAACGGGGTTTTCACTGTGAGGGGAAAATTTCCGAATTGATTTCTTTAAATAAAAAAACTGTGTTTTCAAATTATTCCTTGATAATAAAAAAATCATTTTCCAACAGTTTTGTAGTTTTGCATTTTGCAAAGTTTTGCAGTTAAGTTATTGAAGTAACTTGAATATTGCCAAGAAAAATGTCCAAAAGTCAGCTCTAGCAATTGTAAATCCAAATCCCGAATCTTGTTCCCTCGTCATCAAAATTTATCTTTTTTTTTCGTTGTTCCAAAACCCCGACATGAATTGGCACTATCAAACCAAACACGATAAATCTGCAAACTTAATTATCTTCAACAAACCCGGTACAGGTTATTTATTCGACAAAAAACCGGAAGCTGTTGCATCTGCTCGCTAAACGGGGCTCCGAGATATCGGTACGCCGAAACATTCGTGTCGAATGTTTCCGGAACTGAAAAAATGGTGGAACGAGTTGGGGGTTAGTCGGAGCAGATAAAATATGTACATTTGAGTTGTTCAAACATTTGCAAAAAGCTGATCTTTTTTTCGCCAGGAGGAGAGGTGTCTAACCTCTGAAAGTTTTTTACTGGCAATCTGATCAGATTGTTTCTAGGTTAAAGTTTCCCTTTTAAACAATTTTTTATATAAACTTGTTTGACTTATCAGGTTAAAATGTTTGAACCATTTATATTAATTTAAAAAAAAAAAAAACATCCATCAATCATTCCTAAATTTCCATCTTTGGCCAACAGAATTCCTGCAAGCCCATCTAAAAAACGTCCTGGCCAGTCATCAGCAGCCGCAACCAGAATACGGAACCGTTACAGGTTCTGGAGTAGGGCCATTGGCTCTGGATCAGACAGCCTTATCGTTGATGTCAACGTGCCCGGCAAACGTTTCTTCCCAAGCGATGGCAAATCATATTCCGCGGGATCAGCAAAATTCGTCGCCATTCTGTTCCAGCTCCAGTGGCAAGGGATCGACGGTTTCCTCGATTGCGACCAGCGGAACCATCCGGTGTGGGAGCTTCGGAGGAAGTTCCGGTACGACTGGAGGTGAGTTAAAAGATTTGAAAAATTGAAACAGTCATTGTTTGGAAGCTGTGGAAAAAATGTTAAAATCTAAATTTTCAAAATGATTCAACTTTTAATTGGTTGTGAAACTTTTTTTAAACTATTTTTTAAAGAAATATTAAAATTTTTGTATTTTCATGCGGTTTCCATTCTTAATTTTAAATCTGATTCAAGAATATGACCGGACACTCAAAAATGTCTGATCAGATTTGAGCAGTTTTAAATGTAATTTATTCAATTAACTAAAACGTTCTGTTCAAATTTTTGCGGCTTCAAATAAACTGCAATTAATGTAACAAAAGTAGAAAACGATATTAAAAAAACCTTAAATTTTTGCAAACAATTTTTTTTTTTAAATACCCGTTACATCATGGTCTTAAATTAAGACTTTTATGTGACATATAGAGTTTGCAATTAGTATAGTCTGGGAAACACAATTAAAACGAGATAGCCTCACGGCCAAAATTAGGATTCTTAAAAAACGATGGGAGACAAATTTTTGAAATATAATATGGATTAGAAGTCATCTACTCTAGCAACTCAGATTCAAAATTCGAACACATCATTAAAATTTCATCGTTTGTTATTTTTGAGCCAAAAATTAGAAATCAAATGACTATATATACTTTTTTTTTCTCTTGTAGGGGAGAGCCCACTGCGACCAGTAGTTGATCTATTGTGGTAATAACCCCGCGTTACTGTATGCTATCAGGCTCACCTGCACTATGGGTTGAAGTGACAGTTGATTGCTGATTAAGCATTTTATCCCAATCGGGTATGATATCAAAGATGTATGATATATTATTAGCTGACCAGAAGGGCCTGCTACAATAGCCCTCGAATCCCTGGTCAAGCCACGGGGATTCTGGTGAGGGTGTGCCTCATGCGGCCTCTTTTGGTTGGCTCAGCGGAGCAGAGGTTACGGAGAACCTCGGGTCGGCTTCTGACAAGGAAGTGACACTGGACCAAGGAAACCAAAACACCGGTCGTTAGCTTTTAAATATTTATTGTCCTACTTACAAGTTTGGAAGCTGTGTGTAGTGTAGTGTGTGGGGTGGCCGGCCAACTGGAACTCTGCTGCTGCGGGATACCTCGGGGTTTTGGGACAACACGTGGGGAACAGAACAATGGCGGTGCCGTCTTCACGGCTCAGGGTTTTCGGGGAACCATTGAAGGTCCAGACTATGGTCGAACGGTGGTTGTTGTGCGTCGAGCGGATGTCGCTAATCGCTGGCTAGAGTCGCTAACCCTTACACTCGCCGATCAACCTCCAGTAAGCGCACTTAGTGTATCGATGGCAACTTCCGGATTTTAATGCTGGTTGACGATGGCGGTCGGGTATATTGGGCGACAGGTGACGATGGTACGGCCTAGCGATAAAGCTCGCGAATCCAGGCTAATATTAATGGGTCCTGTGGAATTCCGGGAATTAGCGAATTGGCGAGCTACCGGGAGTGGAAACTATTTACCTGATTTCGCTTGATTTCACAGGCACGGAACTTTTCCCTTTATCCGATGATGTTGCTGTTTCGGAAGCTGAGCTGGGAAAGAACCTCATGTTCCCGGTAGCGGATATTGCCTTATTCCCTTTTCCACTTTTTCAATAGTGATTGTCCCTTATCATTATTATTCTCCCTTTAGCGTGCTGTCTCTCTCTAGTCATTATCCCTTTATTCCAGTTTTGTGTATATTTTGTGGTAAGTGTTTTGTGGAATGTGTTTTTAAATTTGATGTGACCGTTAGGAGTTCCCTATCTAATTCTTTTACAATTTTTTACAAGTTTTTATTTTAAATAGTTTTTATTTAGCAATTTTGAAAATATTGATTATAGACTATTCATTTACACGGGACATGATACATAAAAACAGATGCTACATAAACCAGGCAACATCTAGGCGTTTGCTTATGGGTACTCTTCGTGAGTGGCATAGGGTAACTGACCCAACTGGTAACACTACCCTATCTCCCCGGAGAAAAATAAATATGACAAATATTTATTTTTCAAACATATAACGAAAAAACAAAAACTAATATTTTTGCTACCCAGGGTTGAGTTGCATCTTTCATGCTCTCGAAATTCACAAGAACAAGTTTCTAAGCATAAATATCCTCAATGAATCTTATCATTAGTCAATGTTAGACCATTTATCTACGCATCTACTCTACTTTGAGCGGTTTGATGAGCCTTATCATCTCCTTCTTGTAATCTCAACCAATTTTAAGTTGAGAGAAAGAGTTCCAACTCTTCTACAAATTACTTTGTGAACTCTACTCGATGAAGTTGCCTCCCAATGGCAATCCGTTTGTCTATCAGCGCGGTTAGGTGTGCTTACTGTGGTTCTGGCCACTTGTTATAATTCGCGTGGGGATTTTTATTCTTTCTCCAATTATCAATTATTGGTTCGCGACGGATTTGGATAAACGATTGGCTCGCGTGTAACGCCGGAAAAGTACTTTGAGAAACCGAGCTTCGCGCTATCCGAAAATTGTGTACTACCGGTGGCATTGTCATTTATCAGTGCTATTTCGAATAGGCTATTACCGCGCGCAATTGTTTATTCAAAAACCTAATACACGTAGACGAATTTGACCTTGAGCAGCTATTGACACTTGGACTTACACTGAAACTTACATCGAATTCACAATACTTGGACAAGTTGAAATAAATAACATTGATGACGTAGATAATATTGACAAAAGGACTTATATATTTCTGTGACTTTGACATTTTAATCTTGGCTATAAATAAAATTTCAAATATTTTAACAAATTAAAACTAAGCATGCAAATAAATAAACACTTATAAAATGAAACTTCACGATCAGCTGTTTTCATCGATCCCAGGTTTGAGATCGGCAGCTGAGAAAATGCCTAAGTTTTTCCCGTTCTCATCCTGTAGTTCGTATGAGTTTGTGCCACGTCTCGCAATTATTATGCATGGCACATAAGCAGGACCTAATTTTGCATTAAAAGAAGCAGGCGCAGATGACAAAACAAAATTCCTTTTATAAACTTTCTGTCCAATTTTATATTCTGGTGCTAATTTTCGTCCTCGAAGGTTATAATTGTGTGTGCTTTTCTCGTGTGCCTTTTTGAGGTTTTTCACAACGAGATTGTAGATAATTTTATCAACTCGAACTTTTTCCATTTGTCTGTCATTGTTTGTTTGATCTTTAAGAATGCGATCTAATCGATGTTGTTCTCCTGACGAAACCATTTCGTGTCCAAATAACACACGGTATGGCGAAAAACCTGTGGATGCGTGGGTGGTTGTGTTAAGGGTACATTCGATTTGAGAGATTTTGGTATCCCATGTTCGTTGATCTTGTTTGACATATGTCCTGATACATGCATTTATGCTTCTATTAAGGCGCTCCACTGGGTTGGCCTGGCTGTGATGCCGGGCATTCGTCCAGTGAGCAACCTTGTAGCTTTCGAGGAAATTCTTGAAATTTTTGCTAAGAAAAACAGAAGCGTTATCGCTAATTAATATTTCAGGTACGGAATAGCGACGGTACCAAAGCTCTTCGATGGCTTTGATCACTAAGTCCGTTGAAATTTTCTTCATGGGCACGAGTACAGTCCATTTTGAGAAAACATCTAGCAAAACTAAAAGATGGCAGTTACCTGCTCGACTTCGGGGCAAAGACTGTATAAAATCGATGGCCAGCATCTGAAACGGTCGGGTGGTCACTCGTTGTCTGCCCATCTCTGGATGCTGAGAGGTGTAAGCTGGCTTACACTCCTTGCACACTGTACATTGGCCGACAATTTTGCGTACCGTATTCATCATTTTCGGCCAATGGTAGTGCTGCTTGAGCTTGGCCAACAACTTCTCACATCCAATGTGAAACGATGATTCATGCTGTGTTTTAATTAATTTTTCTCGGGCATTTTCAGGGATACAGATTTTCCACTCGAATCTATAGTCCAGCGAATCGCATTTTGTTGGAATGAACTTGTATAAAATGTCATTTTCAATTCTGTAATCGGGAAAATTTTCAGGCGAATCTGAAACGGATTGAAACAGGGGCGCATACCATTGATCTTTAGCTACATCTATCGACTCCACCGCGCGGGATAACGCATCAGGCACTATGTTATCACGGCCCCGTCGGTGTCGAATGTCGAAGTCGTAGCTTTGGAGCTCAATGCTCCAACGGCTGAGTCTGGATGAGGTGCGCCACTTGCCCTTCATAATATAGGTGAGTGCCGAGGCGTCGGTGGTCAAAAGAAAATGAGTCCCTTCAATGTAAGGCCGGAATCTATTGATTGCTGATAAAACCGCGAGGCCCTCTTTCTCTGTGGCTGCATAGGACTGTTGGGCGGGAGAGAGCTTTTGGGAAAAGTACGCCACAACTTTTTCCCCTTCTGGGTGCCCCTGAGTCAACACTGCAGCGATCGCAGTATCGCTCGCATCGGACTGTATATGGAAAGGCAATTCGAAGTTAGGGTTAGACAATACCGGTGCTGAAATGAGGCGTTCTTTAATTTTGTTAAAAGAAATTTCTGCTTGCTCTGACCATTTGATGTATTTTGGCTTTTTCTTTAATAAATTAGAAAGTGGCGCGGTTATTTCGCTAAACTTGGGGATGAAGCGCCTGTAATAGTTCGCCATCCCCAAAAAGCGGCGAAGCGAACGAATCGATTTTGGTCTTTCATAATTTACTATTGGCTCAACTCTTTCCGGGTTTGGTCTAAGACCGTCTCGAGAAATGATATATCCTAGGTACGGCACTGATTGAACGCAAAATTTTGATTTGGTGAGATTTATCGATAAATTAGCTTGTTGTAGTCGTCGCGCGACTTCTCGGAGATATCGGATATGGGAGTCGAATGTATCGCTCACCACAACGATATCGTCTAGGTAGACGAATACATTCGGCTCTAATTCTCCGTATCCTAGAACGATGTCCATTGTTCTTGAAAGAACTCCCGGGCTATTTACCAGACCATAAGGCAACCTACAAAACCAAAAAAGTCCACGTCCCAACACCGAGAAGGCCGTATATTTGCGAGATTCGGGATCGAGCGGGATTTGCAGAAATGCCTTAGAAAGATCTATTGTCGACAAATACCTGCTCGGCCCTAATCTGCTCAATATACGGTCTTGGTGTGGGAGCGGATAGGCATCTCTCTTTATTCGGACATTAAGCCGGCGTGCATCTAAGCACAGCCTGACTTCACCATTTGGTTTCAGGATCGGAACAGTTGCAAGTGACCAATCAGTTTGGCAAGGTTCGATTACTTGTTGGGCTAGCATGTTGTCAATTTCCGCGTTTATTTTTCTCTGCATGACCGGTGATGTAGGATAAGGGTTAAGTCTGATTGATGGTGCGTTCTTGAACTCATCGGCCAGTTCAATTTTGTGCGAGAACAACGAAGTGGTTCCGAGCACTTCACCCTCCCCCATGACTTTAAATAACCCCTTCACCTCTTCTAAAATTCTTGCCTGTTCTGGACTTAGTTCTTCCTCTGATTGATTTTGTGCATTTTCATCATTAGTGACTATTTCGGAAATTTCATTTTGATTCTGTAAATCAGGGCAGATATTGAAAACTTTCCAGAAATCTTCAAATCCGAGGATTAGTGTTCTGTTAAGTTTCGGAGCAACAAGTGTAGTGATGATGTGAGTTTCCTGATTAAAAGTGATGGGGAGGTTTACACAGCCTATGATCGGAATCGATGCACCTGATGCTGTTTTCGCTTTGGTACTGGACGGAAACAGTTTCAATTTTAGTTCGTGAATTAATTTTTCAGACCCCAGCCCAAGCATCGTTTTTTGTGCTCCACTGTCTAGCAATCCAACAAGTTTTTTCCCAAGTACATCGACACTCACAAAAGGTCGTGCATCCCCCTCAATTTTAATCAGGAGCTCATCCACCTCTTCACTCCCCTCTGTGTCATATTCGCTACTCTCTACCTCTTCAAACCAGTTTTCTGAGAACGAATCGATATCATTTAGAGGGTTTTTCATAACTAGTTCAACTTCCCTCCTTGAGCTGAACTGATGCCGTTTTTTTGACACCATGGGCATATTTTTGACAAAGTATTCTGGAAACCGCACATTCTACAAAATTTTACTAAAAGCTCCGGACATTCTTTGTAGTGATGACCATGGTTTCTGCAGTTGTAGCAAGTACCTATGGGTGGTCTTTTGTATTGTTCAACTAATTTGTTCAAAGTGCTGTTTGTTGATCCCTCCATTGGTTCTTGTGCCTTGAGTGTAAAGTGTTTTTCGTTTTTTGTAAATTCACGTCGTGCTTCTTCTTGTTTTCCATTCCCAAACCTTTTCCCATTATTTCCATTCCCTTTGTCAGGTTTTTTGTAATATTTGTGAAACGTTTCATTTGTATAAATTTCGTTGACCTGATTGAAACTAGGTTTGCCGAAATTGTTGATGGGTTTGGGGAAACTACTACCCATATTCTCATCAATAATTCGACCATATCGTTTCAATCGGGACAAAGTTTTAATATTTGCTCCAATTAGTGCATTTTTATAGTCATATCTTAAATTTCGCCAAATAATTTGAAATTTTCTTTTTTCAGGTATTGGGTGTTTCATCGATTGGAACAACTTCAGCATGTCATGAAAATAATCGCTGAATTTTTCTCCTCGAGCATGACGTCGGTTTGATGCTTGAATTTCGAGTTGATAATCAAGATCTGGGGGAAGAAATTCGCGCTTTAATTCTGATTTTAACTCTCGCCAAGAACGGAAATCTTTATTTTCTAAACCTTCCATCAGCCAATCTTTGGCCCTGCCAGAAAATAAATGTATGGCACTTCGAAACAGTTCTTTATCACTGATGTCCTCAGCATGACTTCGAATTTTGACCTCTTTCAAAAATTCTGCAAGTTTTCTACCATTATCTTTTGCTTCGTATTTCAGTTTCCAGTCTGCCACTGGAATACGTCGAATATTTCTAATCTTTTTGTATTTGCGTTTTCTGTGCTTTTCATCGCTGTTCTCGGAAGAAGAGTCAGTTGAGCTACTCAAACACGAGTTTTCACTCGAGCTCGAGAATTCATCTGAAAATTCTTCCGAAACTTCTGATGAAAAACTAGTTTTCCTGTTACGTTCGTTTCTGTTCTTTTTGTGTTTCTGATTCTTCTCCTTCTTTATTTGTTTTTTCTTCTCAGACTTGTATTTGTTCGTCGAAATATCTGAATCACTATAAAGCTCGGATTCATGAGAACTTTTCTTTAGTTTTTCATCCTTTCTTGTCTTAAATTTCAATTCCTTTCTATTTTCCTGCTTCCCTAGTTTTTCCTTCCTTAACTTTTCAAAATTGATTCTTCTTGTTACTTCTTCCTCACTTTCACTGCTTGTTATAAAATCTTTCTCACCTTCTACGTTTTCCAACATGGGAAGGTCAGACGTATCTTCTGATTCTGAAATTTCAGTTTTTGAAAATTTCTTAAAATTTTCATTCAAATTTATCAAAACTTTTTCCATTCTTTTCTTTCTTTCTAAATTTTCTATTGCTTCTTCCATTCTTTGTTTTTCTTCCCTTATTTTCTTCTCTCTCATTTCTTTTTGCTGTAAAGTTGTAGAAATTATGAATTGTTTTAGAGCTGGAATTAAATCTCCGATGTTATTCGCATCCCCTTTCTCAAGATCTGATAATTTATTAATTATTTCCTCAGATCTTCGTACAGACAACTGCATTTCTACTTCATTAATTCCACATGCTCCCTCTTCTAACTCTTCAACATTTTGTATAGTGGTTTCATTTAAAATTTCTATTTCAGATCGAACGTCTTCTAACACTTCGTTTAAGTCACTCCTGAGCATTTCGGGTTCCTGAGCTCTTTCTACCTGAACCGAAAAATCTTTGAAATATTTTTGGAACAAAAGTTTAACCTGATGTCCAAGTTCCATGATTTCGTCCAAGTGTTTTCTAGCATCAGCCATTTTAGAAAGCGAAAGAATTCTCATATGGTAATGAATTAAACGCGTTTTAAGTTTTTCTTTTTCATTTGCGTGTAGTTTCGATTTTTTTAGAGTATCCCCGATCATCGCGATTCGAAATCTGACAGGTGAAATTTCTTTAGATATCCGTTGCCACGGCGGTGCATAAACGACATTTCCTTTTTCTCTATCATCCTTCATCGCGATTTTGAGATTTCTTCTCTTTTTACTCTCGTGATCTTCCGGATCATACAAAATGTTTCGAATTAGCACTTCATATTCTACTTCATCAATGGCAAGGTGGGCTACATTCATGTTCCGGTACATTGAATGAAGATCCATTGTGAAGAAATTTGTTGAATGGAAAATTTATAATAAATTGGAAAAACTAGAAAGCCTAGTTAAAATCGAAATAAATAACAAAAAAAAACGATTCACGACGAGAAAATAAATATTTGCACGCTGACGAAATAAATAATTAAAATGAGCCAATAAATAAATCAAGTTAAATAAGCACAGAAATATCCACAGAAAAATATGTTCACAATACTTTTTCGTAAACGAAATAACGAGAATCAAGACCCATTAAACCAATCACAATTTTGGTAATCACAATTTGGAACAATACTTAAAAAGAAAACCCGAATTCATTGAAAATGTTTAAATCTTGGAAAGCTGCTTTTGTGAGTGTACGCGCACTAGTAGATAGCAAGAAGATCAGCTATGGGATTCAAAATCCAAAATTTAAATTTACACATTCCCCAATTAGTACCACCAATTTTGCCAATTACTCTATAACCACACTCTAGAGTACAACGCCTTCGGAAAAACCTAAATTTCCCTATCTTAGACACTCCTGTAATTAAAGTTTTGGATCCTTGGCCAGCTCTGTCTAATTAAGTTGGGCACCAATTATTATTAGCTGACCAGAAGGGCCTGCTACAATAGCCCTCGAATCCCTGGTCAAGCCACGGGGATTCTGGTGAGGGTGTGCCTCATGCGGCCTCTTTTGGTTGGCTCAGCGGAGCAGAGGTTACGGAGAACCTCGGGTCGGCTTCTGACAAGGAAGTGACACTGGACCAAGGAAACCAAAACACCGGTCGTTAGCTTTTAAATATTTATTGTCCTACTTACAAGTTTGGAAGCTGTGTGTAGTGTAGTGTGTGGGGTGGCCGGCCAACTGGAACTCTGCTGCTGCGGGATACCTCGGGGTTTTGGGACAACACGTGGGGAACAGAACAATGGCGGTGCCGTCTTCACGGCTCAGGGTTTTCGGGGAACCATTGAAGGTCCAGACTATGGTCGAACGGTGGTTGTTGTGCGTCGAGCGGATGTCGCTAATCGCTGGCTAGAGTCGCTAACCCTTACACTCGCCGATCAACCTCCAGTAAGCGCACTTAGTGTATCGATGGCAACTTCCGGATTTTAATGCTGGTTGACGATGGCGGTCGGGTATATTGGGCGACAGGTGACGATGGTACGGCCTAGCGATAAAGCTCGCGAATCCAGGCTAATATTAATGGGTCCTGTGGAATTCCGGGAATTAGCGAATTGGCGAGCTACCGGGAGTGGAAACTATTTACCTGATTTCGCTTGATTTCACAGGCACGGAACTTTTCCCTTTATCCGATGATGTTGCTGTTTCGGAAGCTGAGCTGGGAAAGAACCTCATGTTCCCGGTAGCGGATATTGCCTTATTCCCTTTTCCACTTTTTCAATAGTGATTGTCCCTTATCATTATTATTCTCCCTTTAGCGTGCTGTCTCTCTCTAGTCATTATCCCTTTATTCCAGTTTTGTGTATATTTTGTGGTAAGTGTTTTGTGGAATGTGTTTTTAAATTTGATGTGACCGTTAGGAGTTCCCTATCTAATTCTTTTACAATTTTTTACAAGTTTTTATTTTAAATAGTTTTTATTTAGCAATTTTGAAAATATTGATTATAGACTATTCATTTACACGGGACATGATACATAAAAACAGATGCTACATAAACCAGGCAACATCTAGGCGTTTGCTTATGGGTACTCTTCGTGAGTGGCATAGGGTAACTGACCCAACTGGTAACAGATATAACCTTCTTAGGGCTGATATGCAACCATATGTCTTGTGCGCTTATTAACTTTGCCCCAAGAGCACGCTCTCTCCTATTTAGGAGGGCGCAGCAGTTGCATAGAAGATGCTCTGCAGTTTCTTTTTCGACCCCGCATATATACTTTACAACTCTGTTGAAATATAAAAAAAATCGTTCACTGGAAGCCGCCATCCTGGATTTCAAGTTGCCGTCTCAAAGTGAAATTTGACTTCCTATTGTTTAGTCCTTAAGTAAATACTTATATTATGGAGCTATCATGCGATTTAAACTTCAGTGGAAGCCGCCATCTTGGACTTGGCTTCGGAAAGGAAATATTAAACTTCTTATAATTAAGCCCTTTCACCCAATATTTTGGTGATATAACGCGACTTTTTGTCATTTACAGCATTTTAAGTTGAGCGGATGCCGCCATCTTGAATTTCAGTATGGTAGTAATTTCAGTAAAATTCGACTTCTACTCGTTAAGCCTCTCCTTCCAATACCAACTTTGTTGGGGTTTCATGCGATCTTAAATCATTCACAGCATTTAAAAGTTCAGCGGAAGCCGCCATCTTGGATTTTGAGTTGGCGTCAGACAACGAAATTCGACTTCAACTCATGGTTTATTCCACGAGTCATTCACAACCAATCCTTTTTCATTCAAAAAGTCTGTTCTCATTTACTGTACTTATGATTAACAGATCAAAAATGAAGAATTCATCCTTAGCGTGTAATTGGTTGGCTTGCAAAAAAACGTCAAATTTTAGCTTTTTATGTGGCTCTCATTAAACCATTATTTATCGAATTACTAAACCATTTATCGGACCATAAAAAAGCTATTAAGCAATGAAATGACTACCGCCATATTCATGGATTCACAATGTCAAGAATTTGAAAATATTTTGTCAGGCCATTTTTCCATCAATTCCATCATGATTGACCATCAGATTTTACGAGACGCATTGATATTAAGATACTATTTCATACACAGTTATTTTAAAATCTTGACTGGCAGTAGAAAAGATGCACATAATATAGTTAAAACATTGGTTTTTTTGCAAATAATTTTATCAGATCATATATAAATAATGCAATCAACATCCATCAACCGCCATGGTTATTTGAAAAAAAAAAAAAATTTAAAAAACTCCGAAAACTGCCAGCATTGAAAAAAACAAAAAACTGCTAATATCTTTAATAATGGCTTTACAAAAGCTTTGCTGATCAAAATTTTAAAGAATAATGATTTAATCAAGGCTGACCATGATATTTAAAGCTAAAATTGTTACTTGGGTAATAATATGCTTAAAAAATATTTTAATTAAATTTCAAACGTTTTTAAATAACTTTTTTTTCTTCATTTTTATACGCCTTTCGATTATTATAGGTTGATCTGATTTAGCGGGACAACCTAACGCTATTCAAATGTATTTTCAATAGGAATTTTAATTTAAAAAAAAAAGTTCCAGAGAATATTTCTAAATTGTATCCTAGACAGAAAACTCATGAATATGGAGGAATATCAGGGCATAAGTTGTATTGATTTTAATCTGTTCTTACGTTACAGCATCTTCTGATTTTTTCTCAACTCATTTCAATATTTCATTGAGATGAAACAGCGTCTTGCTGAATTTTAAATTTTACAGGTTTATCATAAGCAGAAAATTATACTCTTGGTGTCAATTTCTTTTTCAATTTTTATCCATTATTGTCTACCTTTAATACAATAAAAAGTGCATCGAATAATTATGAGAGATAATGGAATCAAAGGTAATTCGTTCATTATTTCACAATTCATTTATTTTTCACAATATTCGCCATCAAACTTAAAATTTTTATGCCTTCATTTGAACTGGAAGCTTTCAACAGGACCTAATAGGAGTTAGGATAAGGTTGCCAGATTTTTTTCAGCGGGCTCGAAAACCCGGGCTATTTTTATCTAAAAATCTGGCAAAATCCAGTCTTATGATTTCAAAACGGTCGACCAAAATCCTGGCAATATCCGAGCAAATTTGGTCAAAACCTAGAAATTACTCATCTAAAATAAAAAAAAAATCCGTCAAAATTTATTGACAGATTTTAAATTGTATTTTAGGCTTTCAAAAAACCGTTCATGATTATTTTTATGAAATTTGCTCAGAAAATTTCGTTTTGGTCGCATCAATAAAAAAAATGTAATGCCCAAGTGGTTTTTTACAGTGTGATTTGAGAATGAAAATGAGAACAAACACGGGCAAAATCCGGGCTTATCCAATAAAATGCGGACAACCGGGCCCGACCGGACCTTTTCCAAATTTTTTATTAAATATCTGGGCAAAACCAGATAAAACCGAGCAATCGGGCAACCTTAAGTTTGGAACATAATTTTTTATGGTTCACCGTAACACAAGTCTAAAGTCTAAATTCCTTCTACCACATTCACAAACAAAATTATTTTGCTGGGATGTAGATTAGACTGCCCCAAATTTGTATGAGAAATTTCAAGCTTGTGAATTGTTATGCACTGCAGGCTTAAATTGATTCAAGACCTTGTACAAGGTCTCATGTCAAATTTTGGCCAGATCGGACCACGGGAAGGGGTTGCTCAACGAGCCTAAAGTTTGTATGGGAAAAAGAGACATTTTGTTTGGGAGGAACATGAAAATCCAGTTTTTCATGAAAAACTTTGGTCTCCTTCTGCCGATTTCTTTTGGAAACGGTTTGCCATAAAGCCTGAGCTATGGCAAATATTTCATCCCAAGACTGCGTTTCAACTTGACTTATGATATAAAAGTTATAAGACTTTAAAAATTGGGTAACTTTTTTCAGGGATATATTATCACTGTAAATGCTGCGTCAAAATGTTCGAAGCAGTGCCATAAGTCATTAATAGTGATGAATATCACCCTTAAAAAAATAGCTATTATTTGAAGCCTAATAACATTTTTATTTAAACTCGAATCGAAATGCAGTCTTCGGATGAAATATTTTTATAGTTTAGGCTTTAAGAAAAAACCGTTTTCAAAAGAAATCGTCAGAAGGGGACCAAAGTTATTCATGAAAAACTGCATTTTCATATTCCTCCTGAACAAAATGTCTCAAAATCCCATACAAAGGCATAAGGCAGACTAATCTAGCTAAGCTAAACTAATAAAACAGTCAGAAATTTAAAAAAAACTATCATCAATATTCGATCCATTCCAAGCGCCCCTCAACTGGAAACCGATTTTTCATTATTTAAAAATAATTTGCCCAGTATTTGAAAGTTTATTTCTTGAGCTTCATTCTTCATCAAAAGAATTTCAGTAACCTTTTTTCAGAATTGAGTATGTTGTCGTTGAAATTCAAAAATTTAAGTACGAAAACAAACTGATTTTAAAAAATTATTCTTTATTTGAAACATAACTTTGTAAAAAACTAGCTTTATAAAAAAATTTATTGCAAAATGCTTCTTAAAAAGCCATCTTTTAAGCATGATATTAGATTAAAAATAATCACAGCAACTTAACGCTCTAGAATCGGTTGTGACGTCACGAAAATTCTACTATTTTTAAGTTCATGATTCCTTTAAACATCATATACAGTTGAAAATTGGAGTTCTCTTAAAAATTTTTGAGAGGAATTTAATGCTTTTTTCTGAATGAAAATTGGTTCAGAAGGTTGTGAGTTGCACCCGGGTAAAGAATGCGTTGTGACGTCACGAAAATTGATGTCCTTTTTTTCGGAAACGTCCATGACTTCTAACTAAAAAGAAGTTTGCATGTGTGGACAAAAGGGGGAAATAAATTGGAGAGCATCGAAAGGCAATTGAAATCCTCATTGATTTTTTAAAAGAATATTTGTGAATTATACAGCAGATAGTGATCTCTGATTTGAATAAAAATCTTGCAGGTAGTTATCTGAGGTTTGAAAAAATAATTACAATAAGATCAACTTCTTCTATATAAGAATGAAAAACGCGCTAATGGCTTTTATTATTTGCCAATATTATATTCAAACAAAATAACTAAGTATCTATGGAATAAATGCAATGAGATTAAAAAAATCTTTGAACATGGTAATTTTATAGATAAACATTTTCTTTCGTACAAATTCATAAAACTTTAAAGGAAAATAAATATTTCATAAAATTATTTTAAAAAAAAGTGTCTCTATTGAACTATACTGACCAACATTGCCGAAAATGGTAAACAAAATAAAAAGTGTCAGAGATTGACATAAATTGTAAATAATTGTAGAATGGCCAAAACCGTACAAATTCATCAGAAAATGTTTAAATCTGCTAGAAACTGACAAAAAAAGACAAAAATTTCCAGAAAATTAAAAAAAAATAAAACAGGAACTTATTTATCATAAAAAAAAATTTCAAAGTTGTTGGACAATTTCAGAAATGTTCAAAAATTTCTGAAGATTGTATGTTCCAAATAGTACCTACATATAGTGCGGATTTGCTACTATTTTTATGTGCATTTCAATATTTTTTTTGTTCATCTTCAAGTTCTATATATATATTTTTTCATTTTCTACCACATTAACAGTCAATTTGGTATGCTGTGTTTTCTAACGCTTTCCTTTTAAAGTTCTGTGTGAACAAATTTGCTTTACCAACCTTATTGACATGTGCAATTTAATTTTCGCTAATTAAGTTTTCCGCATGGCAATAATACCATTAACGTCAATTAACGACATTTCCATAATCCACGTCTTAAGCAAACCTTGTGTCAGTCGTGTCATCATTGAAGACTCTTGTTTAGTAAGTTTTGTATCCATATGTATGTAAGTATAGAATGTGTAGGTTTATAACTAGGCCGCTTGATTGAAATGCAGCACCTCCTCGGAAGCTCTTCCGTTGTTAGTGTTGAGTTGATGCCGTTGTTATTTATTTTTTTTAGTTAGCATTGATGTTGCTTTATCTTCCATTCATTCCATGCAGCATCAGCAGCATTCTGCTAACGACAAAATCGTTTCCTGGGGAAAATTGAAAGCACTTCTTCCCACTGCTCTATAGAAAGAGAAAGAAAGAGACAGAGAGCTGCTGAACTGCTACGGTGTGCTTTAGTGGGAACGACGTTGGATAGCGCTCGCTGATGAAATTGTTGTTGATGAGGACGTTTGATGGCGGTGTTTTCCCACTTCCGGTTCCTTCTTTGCACCTTTCTCTCAGCCGGAAGCAGCATCCCATCTGGAGGCTCCTGCTGCTAAATCAGCACTTTTTCCTCCGTATCGAGTGCTGAGTGTTGCAGTGCTTAATTATTCACTACACTCTGTCGAGAGCAGCGTCAGACGACTTCAATGATGATGATGATAAGATCATAAAGTACCGGCTCCAGCATAAAATAAAAGGGGTGGGGTTAAGATTTGCGATCACTAAAATTGACGATAAAATCTAGCAAACCCCCCGAAGGATGTTGTCAAATATTTGAAGATTGGATTTAAAGTTTATCGCTTCCGAATTTTAAATGTCAACCCAACCCGAATGCTCCAGAATTGTTTATGCATTCGAAATTGAGAATCTACTCAGTAGAAGCATACCTTATTCATTTTCGGCTCAAGTAAGCAGAATTTCTCTGTGCTATATCCAATTTACGAAAGCTTTCGAGAATCTGCCCGGATTTGCAATTCATCATCGACCGGAAACCGATGAAACTCAGACGGAAATGCTGCGGGTTTCCCCCTCCATATCCTTTCCCCATCAAAGATCCAACCAGAAGTTTTCTCCTGGCAATGGAACTTCCGGCTCTTTCTCGGTTCAATTTCCACCTAAAGCGGAAGCTATTGACTCAATCCGATTGAAGTGCAGAGCTTTGGAACTCTTGGAATGGAACTTGAGGTTTCTCTAGTCGGTTTCCTTTCTTCGTTCGAAAAAAAACCTGACACCAACATTCAGACGAAATTTAAATAAAAAGAAGCTTCCAAGACAAACTATCGACTAGAGCCAGACTCTTCTGGGACCAATCGACGGATTGTGAAGAATTTTTCCAACGTTCGTCAGCTTCTAGCAACATCTTCAATTAAACAAAATCCCTGCAGCAGCCAGCAGTGGGAAAAATTCACTCTAAATGCAAATTACATTAGTCGAGATTATCTATGGTATCACTCAATCTGTAACAACGACAACAGAGGCTAACAGGTGCAAAAAAGTGCAAACCCTCTGCATTGACTGCATAATCTTGTTAGCATGTTCATTATTTATTGAAATCGGAAACAACAACATCAGCAGAGGGATCCGGGAAAATTTACTCCTTCAGGTCTGAACCAATTTGGACGGCAGAAAAAGCTGCAAGACCATTAGTAAGCAATGATCCATAAAAGGTTACATAAGTTCCTATCGAGCAAAAACCAACTGTTTTTTTTTTAAATGCAAAATTTTCAAATGCCGGTGAAGACTTTTATTATGGTTTGAGACCCTTCCTTCTCAAAGGAAAAAAGCAGGGGGCCTCCCAAACAAAAGACAAATGATTGTAAAACGAAAGAACCGATTCAGCGAAAACACAAAAAACAAGACTAAATTAGAAATGACTGAAATAACATAAATAACAAAAATCATAACAATGAAAAAGATAAAAAAAAAACAAAAATGATAAAATGACGCAAAAGACAAAAAAGACAAAAATGACAAAAATGACAAAAATGACAAAAATGACAAAAATGACAAAAATGACAAAAATGACAAAAATGACAAAAATGACAAAAATGACAAAAATGACAAAAATGACAAAAATGACAAAAATGACAAAAATGACAAAAATGACAAAAATGACAAAAATGACAAAAACAACAAAAACAACAAAAATGACAAAAATGACAAAAATGACAAAAATGACAAAAATGACAAAAATGACAAAAATGATAAAAATGACAAAAATGACAAAAATGACAAAAATGAAAAAAATGACAAAAATGATAAAAATGACAAAAATGACAAAAATGACAAAAATGACAAAAATGACAAAAATGACAAGAATGACAAAAATGACAAAAATGACAAAAATGACAAAAATGACAAAAATGACAAAAATGACAAAAATGACAAAAATGACAAAAATGACAAAAATGACAAAAATGACAAAAATGACAAAAATGACAAAAATGACAAAAATGACAAAAATGACAAAAATGACAAAAATGACAAAAATGACAAAAATGACAAAAATGACAAAAATGACAAAAATGACAAAAATGACAAAAATGACAAAAATGACAAAAATGACAAAAATGACAAAAATGACAAAAATGACAAAAATGACAAAAATGACAAAAATGAAAAAAATGACAAAAATGACAAAAATGACAAAAATGACAAAAATGACAAAAATGACAAAAATGACAAGAATGACAAAAATGACAAAAATGACAAAAATGACAAAAATGACAAAAATGACAAAAATGACAAAAATGACAAAAATGACAAAAATGACAAAAATGACAAAAATGACAAAAATGACAAAAATGACAAAAATGACAAAAATGACAAAAATGACAAAAATGACAAAAATGACAAAAATGACAAAAATGACAAAAATGACAAAAATGACAAAAATGACAAAAATGACAAAAATGACAAAAATGACAAAAATGACAAAAATGACAAAAATGACAAAAATGACAAAAATGACAAAAATGACAAAAATGACAAAAATGACAAAAATGACAAAAATGACAAAAATGACAAAAATGACAAAAATGACAAAAATGACAAAAATAACAAAAATGACAAAAATGACAAAAATGACAAAAATGACAAAAATGACAAAAATGACAAAAATGACAAAAATGACAAAAATGACAAAAATGACAAAAATGAGAAAATGACAAAAATGACAAAAATGACAAAAATGACAAAAATGACAAAAATGACAAAAATGACAAAAATGACAAAAATGACAAAAATGACAAAAATGACAAAAATGACAAAAATGACAAAAATGACAAAAATGACAAAAATGACAAAAATGACAAAAATGACAAAAATGACAAAAATGACAAAAATGACAAAAATGACAAAAATGACAAAAATGACAAAAATGACAAAAATGACAAAAATGACAAAAATGACAAAAATGACAAAAATGACAAAAATGACAAAAATGACAAAAATGACAAAAATGACAAAAATGACAAAAATGACAAAAATGACAAAAATGACAAAAATGACAAAAATGACAAAAATGACAAAAATGACAAAAATGACAAAAAAGACAAAAATGACAAAAATGATAAAAATGACAAAAATGACAAAAATGACAAAAAGGACAAAAATGACGAAATTGACAAAAATGACGAAATTGACAAAAATGACAAAAATTACAAAAATTACAAAAATTACAAAAATTACAAAAATTACAAAAATTACAAAAATTACAAAAATTACAAAAATTACAAAAATTACAAAAATTACAAAAATTACAAAAATTACAAAAATTACAAAAATTACAAAAATTACAAAAATTACAAAAATTACAAAAATTACAAAAATTACAAAAATTACAAAAATTACAAAAATTACAAAAATAACAAAAATTACAAAAAAAAAAAATTACAAAAATTACAAAAATTACAAAAATTAAAAATTACAAAAATTACAAAAATATCAAAAATTACAAAAATTACAAAAATTACCAAAATTACAAAAATTACAAAAATGACAAAAATTACAAAAATTACAAAAATTACAAAAATTACAAAAATAACAAAAATTACAAAAATTACAAAAATTACAAAAATTACAATAATTACAAAAATTACAAAAATTACAAAAATTACAAAAATTACAAAAATAACAAAAATTACAAAAATTACAAAAATTACAAAAATGACAAAAATGACAAAAATGACAAAAATGACAAAAATGACAAAAATTACAAAAATTATAAAAATTACAAAAATTACAAAAAAGACAAAAATTACAAAAATAACAAAAAATAACAAAAATGACAAAAATTACAAAAGTAACAAAAATTACAAAAATGACAAAAATAACAAAAAAAACAAAAATTACAAAAATAACAAAAATTACAAAAATTACAAAAAAAACAAAAATTACAAAAATGACAAAAATTACAAAAATTACAAAAATTCCAAAAATTACAAAAATTACAAAAATTACAAAAATTACAAAAATTACAAAAATTACAAAAAATATAAAAATGACAAAAATTAAAAAAAATACAAAAATTACAAAAATTTCAAAAATTACAAAAATTACAAAAATTACAAAAATTACAAAAATTACAAAAATTACAAAAATTACAAAAATTACAAAAATTACAAAAATTACAAAAATTACAAAAATTACAAAAATTACAAAAATTACAAAAATTACAAAAATTACAAAAATTACAAAAATTACAAAAATTACAAAAATTACAAAAATTGCAAAAATTACAAAATTGACAAAAATGACAAAAAACACAAAAGTCACAAAAATAACAAAAATGACAAAAATGACAAAAATTAAAAAATGACAAAAATGACAAAAATTACAAAAATGACAAAAAGTACAAAAATTACAAAAATTACAAAAATGACAAAAATTACAAAAATTACAAAAATTACAAAAATTACAAAAAAGACAAAAATGACAAAAATGACAAAAATGACAAAAATGACAAAAATGACAAAAATGACAAAAATGACAAAAATGACAAAAATGACAAAAATGACAAAAATGACAAAAATGACAAAAATGACAAAAATGACAAAAATGACAAAAATGACAAAAATGACAAAAATGACAAAAATGACAAAAATGACAAAAATGACAAAAATGACAAAAATGACAAAAATGACAAAAATGACAAAAATGACAAAAATGACAAAAATGACAAAAATGACAAAAATGACAAAAATGACAAAAATGACAAAAATGACAAAAATGACAAAAATGACAAAAATGACAAAAATGACAAAAATGACAAAAATGACAAAAATGACAAAAATGACAAAAATGACAAAAATGACAAAAATGACAAAAATGACAAAAATGACAAAAATGACAAAAATGACAAAAATGACAAAAATGACAAAAATGACAAAAATGACAAAAATGACAAAAATGACAAAAATGACAAAAATGACAAAAATGACAAAAATGACAAAAATGACAAAAATGACAAAAATGACAAAAATGACAAAAATGACAAAAATGACAAAAATGACAAAAATGACAAAAATGACAAAAATGACAAAAATGACAAAAATGACAAAAATGACAAAAATGACAAAAATGACAAAAATGACAAAAATGACAAAAATGACAAAAATGACAAAAATGACAAAAATGACAAAAATGACAAAAATGACAAAAATGACAAAAATGACAAAAATGACAAAAATGACAAAAATGACAAAAATGACAAAAATGACAAAAATGACAAAAATTACAAAAATTACAAAAATGACAAAAATGACAAAAATGACAAAAATGACAAAAATGACAAAAATTACAAAAATTACAAAAATTACAAAAATTACAAAAATTACAAAAATTACAAAAATTACAAAAATTACAAAAATTAAAAAAGTTACAAAAGTTACAAAAATTACAAAAATTACAAAAATTACTAAAATTATAAAAATTACAAAATTTACAAAAAATTACAAAAATTACAAAAATTACAAAAAATTACAAAAATAACAAAAATTTCAAAAATTACAATAATCACTTAAACTACTAAAAGTATTATAATAACAAAAATTTAAAAAAAATTGAAAAAAAACACAAAAATTTAAAAAATGACAAAAATGATTAAAATTACAAAAATGACAAAAATGACAAAAATGACAAAAATTACAAAAATTACAAAAACTACAAATATTACAAAAACGACAAAAAATACAAAAAAAAATATAAAAATTACACAAATGACAAAATGACAAAATGACAAAATGACAAAAATTACAAAAATTACAAAAATTACAAAAATTACAAAAATTAAAAATTACAAAAAATTTCGAAAATTACAAAAATTTCAAAAATTACAAAAAAAAACATTAATAAAAAAAGACAAAAATGACAAAGTTTGTTCTCTTGGCTTAATTCTTTTCTATAGATATGCTCAAAATTACTCTCTCTCTCTCTCTTTCTCTTTTCTTTCCATCTTCCCACAGGAATGGGAAAAGGGCCTCAAGGCATTTTAGCAAAATATTTCTGGTATAAACAATACCAGATGGCTTTGTTTATTTCTATTATTTCATGGCTGAATAGTTATTTAAAAGAAGCATGGCGTAATTAAGTTCAAGCTTGGCTAGGGTTGTCATTTAGTGAGTATCAATGTTATATCTGTTCATCAAAAAAATAATTTAACTACCTAGGTAGTAGTGAATTTTAAAATACATCTTGGTTGCTCTTCGTGACTGAAAATACACTTTAGTATGTTGAAACCATGCACATATTTGTATTATATAAGGTATGTTGATGTTTTTTTTTTGCTATATATGCGGAAATTTTTGCATTTTCGTAAAAAATACTTAATAAAAGATTGTTCCATTGTGATTGAGCAAAGCACCTGGATTGATGGCAGCGAGCTTGGTAAAATTAAAAGGCGTCATGAAAAAAAAAATAATGATAAAAGAACTAAAATCAATCAATCAATCAATCAATGCAATCAAAAGATGGCTTGCTAAGGACAAGTCTCCCTTAAATGATGAATATTTAAGTTTAAATAATATATAAGTAAAAATATAACTTGTCAAGAAAAAGCCCTCAATGATAATTAGCTGAGGACTAGTCCCCTATTTTATGTGCATGTTTCATTAAAAAGATGGCTAGCAAGAGGCCAAGTCTCAATTGTTTTTAAATTAAATTAAATAAAAGATGGCTTGCAAGAGGACAAGTTCTCATTATTTTTGGAATGTAATTGAATAAAAAAAGCTTGCAAGAGGACAAGTCCCCATTGTTTTGAATCAATGTAAATAAAAGATGGCTTGCAAGAGGACAAATCCCAATTGACTTGAACGAAATTTGATAAAAAATGTCTTGGAAGAGGACAAGTCCCCCTATTGTTTTGAATAGAATTTATTAAAAGATGGCTTGTAAGAGGACAGGTCCCAATTTTTTTTTAATGAAATAAATTAAAAAGATGTATTGCAAGTGGACAAATCTCAATTTTTTGAAAGAAATTTAATAAATATTGGCTTGCAAGAGGACAAATCCCAATTGTTTTGAGTGAAATTATATAAAAGATGGCTTGCAAGAGTACAACTCCCCATTGTTTTTGGAATGTAATTAAATAAAATATGATTTGTAAGAAAACAAGTTCCCATTGTTTTTGGAATGAAGATGAATTAAAAAAAAAATGCTTTCAAGAGGACAAGTCCCCATATTGTTTTGAATGGAATTTATTAAAGATGGCTTGCAAGAGGACAGGTTCAGATTTTTTTTTTTTGAAATTAAATAAAAATAGCTTGCAAGAGGACAAGTCCCAATCGATTTGAATGAAATTTGATAAAAAATGTCTTGGAAGAGGACAAGTCCCCCTATTGATTCGAATGGAATTTATTTAAAGATGGCTTGCAAGAGGACAGGTTCCAATTTTTTTTAATGAAATTAAATAAAAAAATGCCTTACAAGAGGACAAGTTCCAACTTTTTAAGGGGGGAGTAGGGTCTAACGGGTAAAAAAACACCATTTTCACGAGTTTTTTTAGAACTATCGTTCAAACAAATGTATTCAATTTTTTTGCATTATACAAAACATTGTTAAAACATTTAGTAATTTTTTCGTAGAAAAATATTGAAAAATGAGCCGGTGACGGAGCACTTTCGAGGATGCCTTTTAGAAAACAGAATTTGCGGTGGACACTGTATCTCAGCACAGAATTATCTGAAGTAAAAAAATCAGAGAAACATATTTTTAATAGATGTTTTTCTCGACCCCAACGATTTTTTTAACTTGAAAATTTTTTTTTATGAAATTTTTGTGCCTGTTTGAAGAAAAAACTACGATTTTTCACAAAAAAATCCGCCAATTTTTATCTGTAAAATCTCCCCAAAGTAAAAAAAAAAAGAAAATCGTTGGGGTCTGGTATTTTATATGTAGAAAATAAGTTCCAAATTTGAAAAGAATCGGTGAAATAGTTTTCAAATGACGATGTCCATCGACTTTAAAAATGTGCTTTCGAGAAAAACGCGTTTGAAGTTTCTGCTCTTTCTCTCTTGCAGTATTAGATAAGAGGAGATAAAGGCCTATAATTTCTTCAGTTTTGCTTCGATTGACTTGAAAATTTGACACAACATTCTTAAAATGTTTTACAAGATTTTTCGAAAGTGTTAGACCCTACTCCCCCCTTAATGAAATGACATTAAAGACGCCTTGCAAGAGGACAAGTCTCCATTGTTTTTAATGATAATAAATAAAAGATGGCTGACAAGAGGACAAGTCCAAATGTGTTTGAATGAAATTAAATACAAGATGGCTTGCAAGAGGACAAGTTCCCTTTGTTTTGGAATGTAATTGATTTAAAAAATGCTTGCAAGAGGACAAGTCTTCCTATTGTTTTGCATGGAACTTAATAAAAGATGGCTGGCAAGAGGACAAGTCTCCATTGTTTTGAGTAAAATTAAATAAAAAAAAATGGCTTGCAAGAGGACAAGTCCCCAATGTTTTCGGAATGAAATTAAATAAAAGATGGTTTGCTAAAGGATAAGCTCCAATTTTATTGGAATTAAATTTAACAGAAAATGTTTCTTTTACATTTCAGAAACATAAAATTGACATTCCTTAGAGTATTGGAGGGAGCAAATGTTGTGGATAGAAGTAGGAAATATTTAAATTAGCCGGATAAAGAATAAAAATTGAATTATTCAAGACTTCGTATTTGTTTAAAAAATTAAAATCTTGTGTGTAATTCCAATTTATTTCCATCTGCTGATTTAGCTCTCTAGTTATGGAAAAAATTCTTTTGGATTCCTCCCTCCTCAGTATTTATCTTTCGAAAAGAAAGAAGGAGGGGTCTCGAACCATCATTTGAAACTTTCTACAACTGGTCAGAATTAATATGTGTTGATTGGAATAGAAATGCAAACATATTAATTTGGAAAAATTCCATCTTTAACTATTATAACGAGTTTCAGACCCTTCTCAAGTCAATCGTTAGTGGCTCGCTCTTCAATTGTTAGAGACTACTTTTATGGACACTTCTCGTACCAAAACGAACAAATGAGCTTTTTGACGAATTTAGGTTTCCTGTTTTCAATTATTCTCAATAACATCAATGATCAAAAGAATACAGCCAAAAGAGGCAGATTTGGTAAATTATGGTTTATTTATTTTTGTCGAACAAAATAATTTTTATTTATACAAATGAACCTCCAGCACCATAAATGTGCTATGGCTTTACCACACCATCGAGACATTAAAGTACAGTGGAACATATTGAACATCCTGTATCCAGATTTTTCTATAACTACGTGAGTACTCATGAAAAAAAGTCACGAGTTTAAGGGTTCATTTTGCCATCCTAAAGTTTGTTAAAGCTCTCACACACAGGTGTGTCGGGAAAATATTTATCTGGTTCAGCGGACTTGGACCATAGGACGATTATGGAAGCCAGAAAACCTGAAGTTGTACCATTCAACAAGAAATCTCATAAACATCCAGCTATTCATTCCAGCGCAGACCAAAATGGGACAATCTAGGAGCCAACATATGGCACTGATGTTTGGTTTTGTTCTTCCAAATGTGCGCCCAGTGTTTGTTTCCCATTCGTAGGAGGAAAAATTATACTACTTCAAGGAGCAACTCAACTGATTCCATCCAGGTTATCTAATCCAGAAGACAAACTTTCGGGTCTACCTTCTTACGAAAACGACGTCGACAGGTGGAGTTTGAGAACATTAAGCAGCAGAAAACTGACAACTGCAGCACACGTGAGAATAACTATGGTGGAGTGTAATTTAGTTGGAAGCCTTTTTTGTAAGTTTCCCGGAATTTGTTTCAGAATGTTAAAGGCGCGGGAAATTTGAAATTATTTCCAAAAGATTTTCTTCAAAAGGACACTTTTGAATGATTTTGACGAAAAATGGAAGTACCGACTATCTTTTAAAATCTAAATCTTTTATATCATCCATAAAAGAGATAAAAAAGAATTTAACAAATTTTGACAATTTTGACAATTTTGACAATTTTGACAATTTTGACAATTTTGACAATTTTGAAAATTTGGCAATTGTGACAATGAATGGTGACAGTTTTGACAATGAATGGTGACAATTTGTCGAAGTTTTAAAATTTGTTATTGAATACTTGTTGTTTAAAATGAATTTGAAAATATGTGACCATGCTAACGAGATGATTAGGAAAGAATCGATCCTCCACGTCTGTCTTTTACGATGTCGAACAAATTCATGGATGGAAAGTTTCTCCTCCCAGGGCAATACGTTTCTCACAAAGATTATGGAGCGAATCCGCTTGGAATTAGTCAACAGTATCATGTCCTCGCTCCTAAATCATTCCGGCAAATCGTTTCCCATTCATCAAACGATTCCTTCCGGGTCCAATCCCAGATTCAACGATTGAAGAGCGAAAAAAAACGTCCCCATTCACAGAACACGCTCAACCGAACCTTGCCTCGATTCATGATCCACAATTTTCTTTCGAAACCTACTTTCAGATCACCCGGATGTGGCCCAGATGAAGCTCCCACTGCATCGATTGGCGTCCTCGGAAAAAGCAGCCATCGGAACCAGTTCAAGCAGCACCAACAACAACCCCAACCCAGTGTCCTCATCTTCCTCAACGACAACAACCACCTCAACGACGCTCGATACCGGCCTGGATCAGGGATACGGAAGTGAGCGGTCACCGGAAGACGAAATGCCCCCGCCGCTGCTGCTGATGCATGAGGCCCAGTACAACGAGATTCTGGCCAGTTCGCAGCAAACGCAACAGCCTCCGGTGAGCGTCGTTGAGCCAAACGATTTGCAGCGCTTCTGGAACTACGAGAAGGCCGCGGCCAGCTTGATTGCCAGCGGCGAGTACGGATTCATTACCAAAGGTGAGTTTTTCATTGAGTAGGGAAGCACATGTGGGGGGACTGTGAATTTGAAATTGAAAAAGTTTGAAATTCCATGCAAAATGCGAAAATCTTTGAATTTTCTGGTTTCACTTCAACTAAGAAAATCGATGGATGATGTTTCACTTCATTTACACGTCTTTAACTTCTTCGTGCTCGTGAATCAATTTTCATGAAAATCGCTATAAAATTGTTCGAGTTGTGTCCCATTACAAAATGATTTTGTATGGGAGCCCTCCTTCCATAAAAAGTGAGATTTTAGAAATTATTATACAAACCATCTCTGGCCCAAAAAAACCCTCGGATACAAAATTTCACTTCATTTCGACCGTCAGTTTATACGTGGTGGTGTTACAAAGAAAACGACTCCATCTTTATGTATAATATTTATATTTAAAAAAATTCACCTGGGATACTACTGTTATGCTTAAAGTTGTCCAAACACAACATGAAATTATATTCAAAATCTCGTAAAATCAATTCTGGTTAAAGAAAATTTTAAGGAACAAGAATAACAATAGTTTTAAATCTTTTGGTTGGTTTCCAATAAAGTATCTAACAATCTATTTTTAAACTGTTTCCTTAAAATTATTTCAATAATATAAGTTTGCTAAGACGTCAGGCCCGTACGAAGAACCTATCCATGGGGCCTGCAGAAATTCAAATTAAGCTGAAAAAAAAAAATCAATTGCAAAAATGCACATTAATTAAGAAATTTGATTTCTGAAACTATTTTCCTGCTCAAGAATCAAAGTTTCCAATCGATGCTTTTCTGGTAAGTCATTGGAAATCTGTCATTTATAACATGTTTCCTATTCTGAATAAGAAATTGGAAAAAAAAAAATTATTGAAGCAATCTGGTCTACAAATTTTATATCAATATTTCTGGAGCACCAAGAAAAGGATACGTAAAAATATTTCGAACAAAGCCAAATTTAAAAGATTCGGACATAAGTCTTGGGACATAAATTTAAGATCAAAACAGTTATTGGCCATGATAAAATTATTGCTTAGTAAACGAGAATATGTTGATAAAGTTTATCCATATTGATTAACATTTTCTCATTTAAAATATCCGCACTAAAAACATAAATTATCAATAATTTTAAATTGAAATGTGCACTTGCGATAAGGAAAAAAGTTGGATTCCATTAATCATTTAAGAGAATTTGTTTAAAACACATATTTATGTTTGTTTTGATAAAGAGATTAAATTACTTAATTTCAATTTGATTTTGTAATTTGTAATCAGAATCAGAGATAAACTGTTCTTTATTTTAACTTTTTTTTTCTAGTTTTGAAGGAAAACAAAGCTTATTTTGAAGCTTATAATAATAACTTTATATTTGTGTGTTCAATTCATCACTTAAGGATTATATTTATTGATTAATATAAAACCGTCAAAAATTAAAATAAGCAATTCTTCCAAATGTTGTTAATATTAAAATCACAACGCAAGTACTAAGTAATTAGATTAAAACAGCCTATTCAAATTTAACTTTGAAATTGTTAGTTGAAATCACTTTTCAAACTATTCAACGATTTTTTTAAATATAAAATCACGATGGATTTGAAAAAAATAAAATAAGGGAAACGTGCCATGTATCAATTAAAAAGATATAAAGGATTTCAAGAAAATTATATTTTTGGATAACAAAAATTAGGATTTGAAGATCAAAAATATGCTGGTTGAAAAAAATTAAAAAGTCCAAATATTATTACTTAAAATTAAGTGAATTTTTTAAACATTACAAGCAAATAAGGAGATGAGAGATATAACTTTTTAAACATATGAGAATAAAAAAAATTTGAAAATTTTTGTTGAATCTTAATAATAAAATTCAATTGATAACTCCAGGATATGAATTTAGTGAACAGTCGTTAGTCTCGAACATCGAATTTTCAATATAATTACACTCACTAAGGTTATCTCAAGGTTACCAGATTTGACAAAAGTCCGGCCCGACTCGGTAGCCCGGATTTCATTGAAAAAAGCCTGGATTTTGCAAGGATTTATTCACTTTATTTGCCAAAACAAACAAAAAAAATGTGTTATTGGAATTTATATTTTTTCGAGCAATTTTTATTAAAATAACCATGAAAAGTTGTTTGAAAGCCTTTGATGTTTTCATGTTTTTTTTTTCTTGATTTGTGTTTAGTAATTCCTGAATTTTAACCAAATTGGCCCGGATATTGGCCGGATTTTTGGTCGACATTTTGGGTTTTAATGCTCAAATTTTGCTAGGTTTTAAGATAAAATAGCCTGGATTTTTCGGCCCGGGACGTGTTGAAAAAATTCTGGCAACTTTAGGTTATCTGATTGCCCGGATTTGGCACGAATGTTTTCACTCTATTTGCAAAATGAAAAAAAATATTAAATTGCGAGATAACGATTATGTGTTTTGCGTCCAAAACAATGCTTTTAACAAAGTTTATCCAATAAATCTGGTTGATGAATAAAATTTTGCCCAGATTTTGAGTTGTTAACTTTGATACCGAATGCCCAGATTTTGTAAGGTTTTAAGATAAAATAGCCCGAATTTGGATAAATGCGGAATAATATCTAGTGAGCTTAGGTTTGAATCATTTTCAATGTTCTGGCTCCAATTTTTTTTAATTTTAAAATTTTTGCCTTTGACCGGATTGTGGAATCTGTATCCAGTTTATTATTTTTGATTTTCAGTTCGGTTCATCATTGTGTCAAAACCCTGATTCGAATCTTGGGTTTGCACTTAAAACTTATACGATTCATTTTCGATGTTCGAAACTCATCATTACGCAGAATTGAAACTTTAAAAAGATCTATAATGGTGATCCACAATTGAAATATCAAAGTGTCATCATTCGTAGTTTTCATTCAGATACACTAGTTGTATTACGAATAAATAGTTGAAGAAAAAATAAATATAGAAAATGAAAGATTAAAAATTTATAAATAAAGAGATTTTTGGTTAAGGATTCTGTTTGTTCTGTTGATAACTATTGGAAATTTCTGTTAGGAATTAAGATTCAGAAATCAATTCTAAATCAAAAAATAAAATTTTTCAAATTTTCAAGATTCCAAATGCAGAGTTCAGATTCGGAATTAGAAGTCAAAATTGCCCTAATTTTTTTTCTCATGATTTTAACAATGAAATAGATTGTAAATGGTATTTTGTTGTTAATGAAATGATTTGTTCCTAATCTGCAAGTTCAGGAAAGTTCATTTGAAAATATATTTTATTGGATTGTAGTTAAACATTATTCATATTGTAGATACTTTAAAATCCTAAATTTAAACAAAAATCTTAATGTATAGATCATACAAGAGTAAAAAATAAATTTGATTTGAACCCCAAACAAGTTTTTCTTGCAAATAAAGCCTTTTCTCATTTATCTTTTAAAGAAGCCAAAAAAAACTGAAACTTTTAAGGAAAGTAAAGTTTTTTAAAGAATAAGGCCGGAACAAATTTCAAATCCTTCTTTTGTCACTCGGAGTATGAACACCGAAAGGGGGGGGGGGAGAATAAAAAATAATACAAAAAACAAATAAATTGCAATAAATTGCACGAAATATTGAATGCAACCAAATTGCATACAATACCATTGCACAAAATCTATAGATCATGCAATTTTTTATCGAAGAATTCAATGAAATCAAGAATAGAAAAGGTGAAATACCTCCCATCTTCCAAAATTTGTTTTTTTGTCTTATAATCTTTCGGATATTTGAATTTTTTTTCGAAATTTGTCACCCAACACCACCTTCATGAGGCAGTTCTTCCTACGGTCCTGAGCAAAGAAGCCCCCGTGAAATGATTTTTCAAATATTTTCTCTTTCTAATAAGTTAAGTGGGACCCCTAGAGTAGACATTGCAAAAGTTTTCCCGCATATTGTGAGCTGAGCAAATCAGGCCCTTTTTGTTCAAACCTGACAAAATGGCAACAGAAAAAAAAAGAAAGCGAGGATAACCACCTGAATTTTAACCTACATTTGCATTTTGATACGAATCTTATTTGTGATTTCGTTAATTAATGCTAATAATTGTATTTTGCAAATAAAAATCGAGCTAGACTGTCCTCTTTTTTTTTTTGAAAGCCTAAGCGTGTTCGAGAGAAAACTAGAATGTTTAAACAACAGCAAAATATGCATGATTCCGGAATACTTGTGTTTTAAAATTATCCTCTGCTGATGAAAATTTCCTAAATTAAGCTTATCATTTCCAATCGCCCATTTCCAAGTTATTTTGTTATAAAAACAATCTCATAGTTGAATTCGGAATTTCATTGATTCTCTAAACATGAATATTTATAGGTTTTTTGTCTAATCGTTTTCTAGATTAAAAAAAATTCAAATACAAGCAAATTTTCAACATTTATGGTTTTTCTTCAGTTTTATGGTTTATTTTAGGTACTAGATTATACTTATTTGATTTCATTTTTATAATTTGTTTTAAACCATTGATTCCCACTCTCAATTAATGTTTTGAAATGTAACTTTTATCAAATTTAGAAGCACATTTTTGATAAGTGCCTATTTTTTAATATTTTTTTCTGATGAAAATCATTTTTTGGTAATTTTGAATTTCAATCCACATTACATTTTAAAGTAATTAACGAACTACATGTTTTTTTTGTGTCTAAAGATATACAATTGAAATAATCATTTGAATTTTAAATTTTCAATTCCTGCTATCGCTTAGATTGTTAATTTGATTTTCAATTTCGAATGTTTGTCATTTGTTTTTAAAATCTTGTTTCGAAGTGATAAATTAAATATGAAACATACAATGATGGCTCTGATTTCAGATTTTAAATGTTGCTCCAAGAAATTTGAATTTAATCCTTATGTACGGTATCGAACTTATTTTGGACTAGGGGACTTATTTTGAAGCACCTTGTCTCGCTCTCTTATATAGCAACTAACCATAAAATTTTTAAACAATCACAGCTTCAGGTTCTAATCACCCGAGCTTCAGGTTCTAATACATTGAACCACATTTTTTCATGATTAGTTGCTTTATAAGAGAGCTAGACAAGGTGGTCTAAAATAAATCCCATGTTCTAAAATAAGTGTGAACTCTAGATATGAAATCTTAGTATTGTTCCCAATTGTCATGAGAGAAATATTCATTCTACTTAAGATTAAGCACATACAAGGCGTTCAAAGGTGAAATAAAAACCTTTTAGTATTTTTTTTATTATTCTAGATAAATAATAGAGTTTAAAAAAAACGTGAATTTTAAAACTTTGCATTTAACAGCTTTAATCAGAGTTGTATTTTTGATAAATTGATTAACTCTTCCGCAATGTTTGCACGTGAAGTATAAAAAACAATATTTTCAGTTACGATAGAACTACTTAAACATAATCGTTACTTGAAAATAATATACTGAGCTCATTTTCAGACTCTTAGCACGATTAAAATATTATTATTATTACTTCGGGATGGCATTCAATTATATATAATCGGTTCACAGGAGTCCCCAAACAAAGTTATCCCGGGCCCCCTGTTTGTAACCAAATAGCATCCCATTCAAAATTTAGTACCATTTGCTTGAATCGTTCTGAAGTAAGGTTGCCAGATTGTCCGGTTATATCCGGGTTTGCCTGGATAGTTGATTCAAAATTTCGGAGCAGTCCGACCCGTGTTGTGTTGTATATTTTTTTGTTTATGACTCCAAAACAAAATTTTACGAACTTATTTGATTAAAAAAATATGAGGGTTGGTTTTTTGGAAGCCTCGGATATAATTTCGAACCTGTCAAGGTGTTTCAATGGGAATTTTTTCAAATTTTTTCTTGATTTTTGTTGAGTAATTTCTGGGTTTTGAAAAAAAAAATCCTTAATATTGTCCGGATTTGTGGTCTTAAATTTTGAAATCGCATGCCCGGATTTTGCCATTTTTTTTATATGTAATTGCCCTGATTGTCCAGCCTGGATACGTGCTGAAAAAATTCTGGCAACCTTATTCTAAAGTTTTGCAAATGTTTTTTTTTCTGCTTGGGAGATCCTCTCCTCACAGTAAAAGAGAGGGGTCTCCTTTTTTTTTAAATATTAATCAAAATTTTCAATCTGAATTGGGATTCTTTTTAATTATTTATTTTTTTGAAAACGTGTACTTAATCTCAGTTTAAAATAAAATATGAACTCTTAATGTTTATCATTATTATTTTTATGATGGAGTTTTAAATTTAAATAAAGATTGTTGGAATTTTCAGTGAGCGTTCAATAGGTGATGGGAACATTAGTTGATATTTTTTCAATAATCAGAATCTGGATTTGTTTTTTTTTGGTTTCTTTTTATTCCAACCCACTTTCTGTAACTCTTAAATATTCTTGCTATAAACTTAGATAAAATATAATAACTTTGAAGCATGAATCCAACGAAGTCATATGTTTTAGCAATCTTAAATTAAATGTCATATTCCAGTCTCAATGAATAATCCGAAATTTGAAATTCAAATGTTTCGAAAATCAATAATGAATTTTAACTAGGATTCATGCCATGAATTGAACAACCATGTTTATTTTATCAACTCTTGATGTATCAGACTTAAGTTCTCAATTCTTTTTATTTGATTACAAGTGTGACAATCGACAGAAGAATAAGCCAAATAGTAACATCAGTGAATAAAGTCCCGGAGGTTTTCTGAAACTTGTTATATTGAAAAATAACTCTTTGAATCATTATTTTATCTTATCCTGGAAACCCTGATGAAATTAGGAAATCAATAAGTTAAATATCAGATTGAGTTAGCAGTTTCTTAAACAAGGGGCAAATTATGGTTTTTTTTTCAGATGGGAAAAGTATAAATGGTTAAAAAAAAACAAATATTGGTAGTGGATTTTTTTACATAAAAAATTACAATGTTTGGAAAATTCAGTTCTTCTGTTAAGAAATGAATTTCATTGGAACAGGCAAAAAAATTATCTCTTCCCATTGACTCACCTGTCGAAAGTTTTCCCCCCGCGCTCTGAAGGATCAATCAATTTCAATCGTTCCGTAAGTTTGTCTCTCTCGCCATGTCCCATGAATGGAAGATAACAACTTTCTAAGCCACCATTAACCTACATTGTTAGGTGGGGGAAAAACTCGTCGTTCGTTACAATTTCGCACGACAGCCGAGCCTCTAGCTGCTAGTAAAAATCCCAGGTCAGGCCGGGTGGCTCCAGAGAGCCAGGGAGAAATCCGGATTGCGTTGAGCTGGTCATTAGTCACCTGTCAGGGGCTGTTGGACAGTTGCAATGTGTCCACCGGACTAGAGATTGGCCACCCTTTTGACCCACCTATAGAAAAAAACACAGAATGAACGTGAATGGGGATTGTCGACGATGGCCTCAATTTTGTTCGGAGGCGTTTTCCCACCTACAACTTTGTCTCTCATCTGGAAGATAACGACAGGAATTTTAACATTTATCACGATAGAATTACAACCTGGAGAATGGGGTGAGCCATTTTGTTTTCCCAATCGAGATAAAAGGGGAAAATTTAGTGGTATTTTACTGGTTCGACCAAAAGAAGATTGATTTGAAACAAAAATGGAAAAAAAATCCAATAAATACTTGATTCAAAATCAAAACTTCTACTCATTGACCTTGGCCCATCGAGCACTGCTTCAAACGTCAGCTTTAAAGTGTTTTATTGCGCAAAACTTTCCTAATGAAATGTAGATATTCAAATGGTCGAAAAAAGGGTGAAATTAACTGCCAATTAAACCCTTCTCTAGCCAACCCGAGTAAACCCATCGGAAGTGGTCCTCACGAGAAATCCAGTCCATTTCTTGATTGGCACCGGCTGCTGACAGTAATTATACCAGCCATTAGCTTTGCGCTGTCCTTTTTTTTGGGGGCGGGAAAGGCAGTTGGGGACCGACTTTCTTCGGAAACTTCCGGTTCCGTTTGACCTTCGTCAACCAAGTTTGTCCTTCCTCAGCCCGTTTTGGGGCTATGTTTTGTTTTGATTGAAGTGTGTATATGTGCCGGCCGGCCTAATCCAGTCAACTTCTTTTCGCTCGGCTAAATTGGAATACAAATCAGACTTGGAAGGGACAATTTATCACCAACGAACGTTGGCGTTTTTTTGTGGTTCTTTTATTTATTTTTTTTACTCCCTCACATTCAAAGAAAATAAAACAGTAGCATTTCAGCTCAGTCAACTCGTGTTAATTGAAATTGAAGCGTAATCTCTCGAAGGGGACTTGGTGCAATTTTCTCGTTTCCATAGCAAAATACCAACTAACACACTAAAGAGACATATGCCAAAGCCGGTGACAATTAAAGCAGGATTTATTCAGTGTTTGTCATCTTTCTTCCGCATCTCCCACAGATACCGTCTTTCTGGTGCAAGTGCCGAAGGGAACCCGCGGTCTGGGCCTGTCCGTTTCCGGTGGATCCGATTCCAGTGCGTCGTTTCCGGGGCTGATCAGGATTAAGCGGCTGTTCCCGCATCAGGCCGCCTGGGCAACGGGGATGCTGCAGGCAGGAGACATTTTGCTGGAGGCGAACGGAATTCCGCTGACCGGGCTGACTAATTGCGTAAGTTGATGGATTATAATATTAGACAATTAAATTAAAGCGGTTCTTCAAAAAGAAATTCCAATAACTTTGGAAGTGTAAATTTAAACTTGAAGTTCTTACATCAAATATATAACAATTATTTTAATTTTTTAAAGATTGGATTTTGATTAAGATTCAATTTTGTTGGATTTTTTTTTTTTACACAAACACATACAGGATCTCAATGAAACTTAATGTTTCCTCGAAGAGATTCCTTTCACTTAACTCTAAGCGTACATCTTTCGAGGATATGATGGCTAGCATCTTACAAATGCTAAAACCACCAACCCACAGAAAGTGTACTATATATGCCGTGACCGGGATTTGATCTCATGACCGTTGGCTTAGAAGACTGGAAGGCTATCCTCTACGCCACGGGCTGCGGCTGGATTTGTTTGAATCGAAAAATTAAATCATCGTTTAAGAGATCGTTTAACATCTTTTTTTTTTGTTAGAATTACCATTGTATACTTTCTTGCATGGCGACCGTCATTTTTCAAAACAACGAAACAACGTAGTCGGCAATTGACCACGAGGATCAATTTCTGAATTAAGAAATTCTGGATCGAAAGGAAGTCTGTAGTTAGATGGGGTTGTAATATCCAAATGATAGAGTTTTTTAATCTACTTTCTTTAACAAAAGTTCTTTCCCCTCAATGTTGATATATAGAAAATCGGTTCAATAAAAATTCCTAGCCTATTATCGAATTCAAGATATCTCAGGAGCAATTTTCTTTTCAAAAATCTGCCTTTAATCTGGTGAAAATGTTTACCAATACATTCGTCTGGCTTAGAGAAAGAATTTGTCCGCCTGACAAAAGCTTTGGAAGGAAGGAATAAAAATTCCAGAAGACAAGCCCAATCTCCGAATGATTTATGGAAATTTGATTTGCTTTTCTCATCAATTCATTTAGGAGCAGGCATTAGTCATTCCATTCAGAACATGATTTTTTGCTTTTAAGGTTTTTTTTTAAACACTTTTAAGCTTGGTTGGCCAAAACAAGCTTTCAATCGAGCGAATCAATTTGAATTTTGAGTGCTTTGGAAGGCCTCATCAATAACGGAATCACTCAGAAAAAAAATTGATAATGTAAAAGAAGAAAAGTACTTATCGATTTTTTTTTCATGAAATTATTCCAAATAAAGCAGAAATTTAAAACCCTAAGAAATTTTACCAAGCTTTTACGCTGTTTGATTGTTTTCATTCCCATATCTTATTTAAGAAGTGAGAAGTACCATAAATATTTTTTAACAATGAGCAACTCTCTGCCACGAACAAGGGATATAAGATTGTATAATGATAATGAATTCTGAATAAATACTACAATTGACCTTAACATTTCCAAAGTAACATTGATTTTTTTTTTACTATTTTGAATTGTGAAAAAAATCACCAAACCTTTAAAAACGGAATAATTTCAATTTTTTTTATCACAGGGACACCAATTACCGTAAACTGGGGGAACTTTGATCACTTTTTGCTTTTATTTTTGAATATTATGGAAGGGATTGCCTTTTCGTAATACCTAAAAGCTTTAAAACCCTTACTGAGGTGAGGAGTATTAAACATAATAATTGATTGCAGTAAATTCAAACGACATTGGTGGTTATAATTAAATGTTTGTTACAAAACCAGATTTCGAGTTGCGGGGTAACTTTGATCACTATGGTTTTTACGTGTCTCAACATCTTCAAATTTATTGTTTTGATGCCATTTAGCACTGAAGGCTCAAAACATCGATAAAAGTATTTTTTTTTTTTATGGACTAAATTGACTTTTTCAACGTTTTCTTCAAAAATCAATTATACTGAAAAGATGGACAATGTTGCTGCATACATTTAGGGGCAAAAAATTTAAACATTTATCAATATTTTTTGCCTCAAAAACAAACAAAATTTTACCTTCATGCAGTTACCTTAGTCCTCGCACAGTTTCCATCTTCTTTTTTTCTTCAAACAAAACCATTTGATAGGGTTTTTAGCCATTTTTTCTATACTGGATTTTTCATGGAAAATTACCGTTATTTTTTCAATATCAAAAAATTCTCATCAAATGACTATAAAAATTAAGCTTTAACTTAACCTAAACCAAGAAAAAAGATTAACTTTCACACAAAACAACCCATTTGCTCCTAAATGCTTGAATTTTATCAGGAGAGATGTTTGTTTATGAGCCTTCAAAAAACCCGATATTTTAAAATTTTAAAATTATATTTTCAGTAATATAAAAAATCTTCTAATAAAAACCAAATTTTGCTTATTTGTAACTCAATTCATATGCTTTCAAACAAAGTGAACAGTTTTCAAATATTTTAACTTTATACTAAGTTAATGATGATTATCTGCAAAAATTTCATGTTGATCAAAGTTACCCCGCTGATCAAAATTCCCCCAGTTTACGGTACTCGTTAAACAAATTCTGTATTTAAATGGCTTTTTTCAAACATTATTATAAATTTCTTGCAATCGTTTAAAAATTGAAACCCTTCCCAGTAAAATTACATTTTTTTTTATTTTTTACTAAACTTCAACAGAAAAATGCATAGCTATGAAATTCAACTTGATGGAAATCACCAACGTGTTTTGTAGATACATATCCAAATAAATAATGAAAAACTGAATAGAATTTGCGTTCAAGCAACTTTCTTCTCGATTTTAACTAAATCAAATTTTGTATTCGCTTACATATCACGTGAAAGGCAATTTGCTTGAATATTAATCTATGTTTTCTAAGTACCTATGTTTTTTAAAAGTTTAATTTAAAAAAATCTAAATTGAAACACGCATACGGTGATTTACCTTGTCAAATTTAAGTTATTTTACAAGAATCCAATTCTTTTTGGTGCCATTTATGAAAAGTTTACCCAAGTGCACTGGTCAAATCAAAGCTCAATGTAATTGTAAATTAAAAAAAAAATACCAATGAAACTTCAACAGGAACCGATCAATTTCGACATTTTTCCAAATAAAAAAGCAAATGTTGAGAAGCCCTAAGCTTTTCTAAAATCTAAGTTCCTGATGAAATCAAATACTAAAGTAAAATTATGAGAAATAGAATGCAGAATTTGAATATGAGGGCAGTGGAATTGAAAAATTGAAAGACCATCAAATGAAGTTGATTGATGCCCATTGTAATTTCACTCTATTTGACATTAATGGGATGAATAAAGAGATTTAAGTTCCCTTTGAAAAAACAACTTGACATATGAACATATAAGGGGAATGAAATAAAGCAGGTTTAGCGTTTTGAATAAATTATTCATTTTTTGCTGTGAACTCCTTAATTAAGTGCACTGCCAGCCAAAAGTTTGGGGTCACCCTTTATAAAACATGAAAATTTCGATCGGTTATTCCGGATTCCATCTTATTACATATTGGAATTCTTTTGATCGTAATCAAGAGATCGTAAGCAAAATCTTCTTTGTATGTATTTGACAAAATGTTAATGTCGAGTTTCAAAAAATAACTTGTAATAACTTTTAAGACAACAAAATTATGGTCACAATAAATTTGCATATTTTTAAACGGTCGGACTATTTGGTGAAAATCGTCAGAAAATGATGAATCTTTAGCTAAAGTTCTAAAATAGTTAGTCTTCAAAATTATTTCAACTGAATATCCACAAAGCAAGTTTAGCTCATTAGCTTCCAAATCAGGTTACCAGATAAAAAATACCTTGTTTGAAAAGAAAGATACGCGTGAAATAATAGTGCATGTTTTAGAAGACTGATCCCAAACTTTTGGCCGGGTTGATCCCAAAATTTCGGACGATGACTTAGGTAGCTATTTTATGTTTTAAGTAAATTGCAAATTTTTCGCACAATTTTGAACAAATGTATTTCATTATAAATATGAAAAAAAGGATTCGAATGCAACTCGAATTTTGAAATTTGGTCCATCCCACCCATGAATTTGAAGTTCGGTTTTCGAAAAACGTTCTAACTTTGAGCTAAATTTAAGTCATATAAACTCAATATTAACGATGAGATGAGATTAATGAAATCAAAAGAATTCCAATATGTAATAAGATGGGTGAGATATGACCGATCATAATTTTCATGTATTTGAGGGGGGGATCCCAAACTTTTGGCCGGCAGTGTCAGTACATTATTTTTCATTCGAAAATCATTCAGTGGAATTCCAAACTAATTGAGTATGAAATTGTTCAAATTCGTACTCAATCTTTAAAATCATGTGAAAAATCACTGAGACGAAATTAAACCTGATTGACTAAACTAAACATGTAGACATTATTTTTGTGTATCGTCCTTCAGAATCAGCATATTTTTGCTTTTAACACAAAAAAAAGTTTTGTGGCCCGCTAGATAATCTTAAATCTGGAATTTTGCCCGCTTGTTGCAGATGTTGTCCACCTTTTCTATATACGATAAGTGATTTTTTTTTAAATCTAATTAAGTTTGAAAAGGTTTAAAAGATTTTTATTAGATCTGCATTCAATAATGTGTTAATGAATTATTGATTTGTTTTTTTTTAATTGTAAATAATATTTTTGAATCTTTTTTTTTTTTTTTTGGAGTGTAAGTTGAAATCAAAGCTAAAAAAATAACTACACTTTTTCCAAATTTTGAAAGCTATCGACATTTAAAATAAAATGAAGGAAACGCACTAACTTAGCATTAACATTCCTTTTTCAATTTGTCGTTTTTTTTCTATAATTGCAAACAAATTTTAAACTCTTTTTTTCTATTTTTTTTATTGTTTCCGGGAGTTTATCTCTTCATACCAAGTTTTTTTTTACACGGTATCAAATCCGTCGTTCATACATGGGACTTTAAATATTTTCTCTCACAAAGCGTGTAAGAAAATCGTTCTCATGACAAAAAAACCGTGGAAAAAGCCGTATTTGGAATATGAAGTGGAACCAACCCGTGTTAAAAAAAAATTTAGTGTGTTATGATGATATCGATGACCTACCTACAATACTTCTCCGTACATTGGACTTGGACTTGTTATCTGTTAAGAGCTTGAAAATGTTTAGCCAAAGTTCATTTTACTATCCACATTAATTGTCACAATAATTTGATTTCTCTATCTAAATTCATCCTTTTAATTTTTACTGTTCATACTTCCACTGTCTTGAACTCAACTTCGGAACAGGAATTTTTTTTGCTATTTATATATGCGTTTATTCAACTAGTTTGATTGACTTTTCAGTTATTAGAAAAATTTGTCTCTCATGATCACTTGCTTCCGTTTCAAGTAACTATTCTCTTGAGCCATTATTTAAAATATATTGAAAAACATACAAAAACAGGCCCGTGTGAAGGACCCGTCTACGCGCGGGCGAGCAGGGGAGGGGGTGTTATCAGTGCACACTGGTACAGAACATCAATCTAGCGGAACTAAATTAATAGCGCCCAGGGATGAAAAGATAGACTTTTGGTATCTTCGACAACATTGCATAGTTTTACAAGGCGCATACTTTGAAATAAAATACAGAGTCGAGGGGTCCACCAATAGCAAGATAAAAATGCTAACTATTTTGTTAAGCATTTTAGAGCTTTGGTTTTTTCTACAAAGTTGTTTATCTTAACAAAATACATAACTTTGCTGAACAAGTCAAAGTTCTACAATTTTATTCTAAGGAGTTACAATGAAATTAAGAAAAATACCTTGAAAAAACAGTTTTTTAAATCTGAAACGTTGTAGGTAAGACAAAACAATTTTCAGTCTTCGAAACAAAGTTGTAAAATGTTAAGTTCTACAATCGCTTAGTACATTATGATGTGTTTTGAAATTGCTGAAGCGCTGCAGATAGCATTTAGTGTAATATATTAACGATTTTCAAAGCAAAGTGGTTCGAATTGCGCAAATTTTCGCACCATCAGCCAATGTGGATTTTATTTTTGGTATTAAGAAGAATTATTACCATATAAAACTAGCGTGGAACTCGGTGGAACTTGAAGTAATTTTAAGATTGAAAATCTAGTATTTTGTTCACAAATATCACTTTTTTAAAGACACTTTATTAGTTTCTTAGTTTCTTTGATGCAATTTACTTGCAGAATTTGAGAAAAAGAAATAATTAGATGATTTAACCGGTTTTCCGTTTCAAATTTATCAATAGAATCTGTTCTAGTACATCATTACATAAATGATATCTGTACCAACACGTGAAAGTGATTTAATTCCAAAAGTAAACTAGCTTTCAGCTTTCAGTAGCTGGTGGCAGGCCAATTTTGGCTCTATTTAACGATAAAAACACTTTTGAGATAATAAGTTTTCGTTGGATAACAAACTCAATTTGAGCAAAGGATTTATGACCATTTTGAAACCAGAGCTGACAACACGTTGATATACACCATTTATTCCTGACCGAAGCAAATGTTGTAAAAACAAGTGTCTGAAAAAGTGATATTTGTGAACAAAATACTAGATTTTCATTTTTAAAATTGCTTCGAGTTCCACCGAGTTCCACGCTAGTTTTATATGGAAATGATTCCTCTTAATACCAAAAATAAAATCCACATTGGCTGATGGTGCGAAAATTTGCGCAATTCGAACCACTTTGCTTTGAAAATCGTTAATATATTACACTAAATGCTTTCTGCAGCGCTTCAGCAATTTCAAAACACATCATAATGTACTAAGCGATTGTAGAACTTAACATTTTACAACTTTGTTTCGAAGACTGAAAATTGTTTTGTCTTACCTACAACGTTTCAGATTTAAAAAACTGTTTTTTCAAGGTATTTTTCTTAATTTCATTGTAACTCCTTAGAATAAAATTGTAGAACTTTGACTTGTTCAGCAAAGTTATGTATTTTGTTAAGATAAACAACTTTGTAGAAAAAACCAAAGCTCTAAAATGCTTAACAAAATAGTTAGCATTTTTATCTTGCTATTGGTGGACCCCTCGACTCTGTATTTTATTTCAAAGTATGCGCCTTGTAAAACTATGCAATGTTGTCGAAGATACCAAAAGTCTATCTTTTCATCCCTGGGCGCTATTAATTTAGTTCCGCTAGATTGATGTTCTGTACCAGTGTGCAGTGGTTTCGAAATTTAAATAAAGCTTCAAATGATAACAATACCAAAAATGAACAACAAATAAAAAAAAATGAATTCTTAAACAATTTTCTTCCTCATTTGTGACCATCACACATGCTCGAAAGCTCTACTGATACGACTTAAATTCAATCAGAATCAATGTTTCAAATTAATGCGATTTCTGGTAAGTCATTTATTATTGATTCAAAATTCTGAACTAGAAATTACCTTAAGAATAAATTATAAGAAGTCAAGTTTACAAATTTGAAAACAATTTAAAAAAAAAAACTAGAAATAGAAAGTGAATAAGAATTTCAAATAAAACCAGAATTCGAAGCTTAGGGCATGACATTCAGTGCACAGAAATAGAATACATATTAAAAATATAAACCAGATTTATAGTTAAATTTAATCCAAATTATAGAATAAATTTCTGACCGGCTGAAAAATGAATCATGATTCAAAATTAACAATAATTATATAATTATAATAAATATATTAATGTTCTTCATTTTCAATTGAAGTGTGTTTAAAAAAACATATTCCATTCATCATTGAAAGTTTAAACTGACAATGTAAAAGTTGGGCTAGGTATGGAAATTTCTTGCGATCCATTTCTTGAATGAAAAATCAATAAGAACTAAAAATGAATAATTCACCGTTTTGTTGTAAATATTGAAAGCAAGAAACATATATGTACTTACATTTTAAAATTTAGCAATATAGCTGCAACTTTGAATCATTTTTCGAATTTTTCATAGATTAAATAAAAAAAATATGTTCGATTCAAGAAAGATGATTTAAAATAATAAAAATAAATGGAACATTTTAAATTTTCGACCCAGATTTTCTTGTTAAAAATTTCAAGTTCTAAATATTTTTCTATTGGAATGGATGGAAAGGATAAAATGTGGAAACTTTGTATTTCTTATCATAAATTTAAATTTATAGGTTTCTTAGAATTTTTTTTTTCAAAACACAAAAATTCAGGATTCAAAACAAACGTGAACGCTTTTAAAATATAACCTACATAAAATTGAAATTGTTTGACGAAATTCGGATGAACTTAAAAACGATCTTATAAAATTCGGTAAATTTATTTGAAAATTAAATCAAAATGTTATGAATGATAATAAAAGTTTTTAACATATGAAAACATCTTACCATTCGAAAAACTTATTTGAAGCATGAAATTGGTTGCTCAAAGAAACATCATTTTGAAGTATGTATTTTTAAAATACTTAGAATTAAGCGTCCTTAGCTCTTATCTTTTGTTCAACTTTGTTTATCAACTCAAGTTTAGATGATACGATTTTAAGTTTAAAAATGAATTTGAAAACAATATCGACTGTTGAGTGAAATCAATCATTGATAACTAGTGAACCTACAAATTCACATGAAATTAAATGAAAACTTATTTCAAATATGTTCATTGTACTTCATTTGGTTTAAGAATAATATTTTTATGAAAATAATGTCCAATGTCCAAAAAGTTAAATTCTACATTTTTTTTATAATTTGAAAACATATCACCACAGGTATAACCGACATCACTAAAGAAAGTTTAAAACAAAAAGTTTTTTTTTCATTTAACAAATTTGTTCAATCTTGTGAAACAATTTGATGTTTGATAAAATTCCAGTTTTTTTTACAGAATGTCGTGAAGTAAAAAATAGAAATCTCCTATAGCATTTTTCGCAGATGCTCCTATTTTTTAATTTTTTTAAGTTTTATTGCAGGAATATCTCAAATATTTTTTTCTTATTTTCAAAATTTATTTCATAAATGAAAGCTGATTAAATAAACAAAATGCATATGTTGATTCATGGAACCCAAATTAATCATAAAACGATTGTGTAATTTTTCAGGTTAGCATTTAATAAGTTCCACGATTTTTTGCACCTTGAAAAAAATGTGAATTTTGCAGCCTAGTTTAATTTAAAAATTGAGCATTTATTTAGAAGAACAAAAAAAAATTATTGAGACTGAAATTGGTTTCTTGAAGAATATTTAACATCAGCATAAAATCTGAACTGAAAACTCAATATTTTATAATCAAAAAGATGAGAAATACAATACAATAACTAGGTTTCAGAGTTTATCATTGCTTATTCTTTTGACCATTGTAAGTATCAAACACCTGTCACATGACTTCCTATTTTTCAACATGTTAATGTTAAAAAATAGTATTCGATGCATGAATTTTAAATTTCATATGACTGTTTTCAATTTCTGAACTCGGTTTTATCAAAATTCTGAATGGACCAAAAATCGTATTGTAAGATTTTTGTCTGTGAGAATGTTACTTTCAATACAAAGGCTTTATTGAATAGCAATTCTTAACTTATAATAAAAAATTAGTGACAATTCTTGATCGTCATATAGTATCTTAAAAAGAAATGTCTTCAACCTAAAGTGATTAAGAACTGAATTCCAAGCTAATATTCTGGCATTTTATAACTCTTATTTTTCAACACCAATTTAAAATCATTTGTTGATTTGAAAGCTTTACTTGAAAAAAATTGCCATGGGGGGGGGGTTAAAATCCTAAACCCTATGCCCCCCCCCCTCCAGCCCCGTTGCACGGCATTGACAAAATATATCTCATTTTGGAAGCGTTATCAAATTTTAAATTTTTATTTCACATTTTTCTCCAAACTAAAATAAAGGAACAAAATTTAACACGTTTGTTGCCATTAGACCCATATTCGGGTGACGGGTGTATTTTTCGGGGGGCCGCGTGACATAAAAAACAAGTGACGCTCTTTTACTCAATTCAACCGATATGTTTCACCACGCGTGTTCAATAATGAACCCGTCTCTATTAATGTTCACGCTTCAAAAGTTTTTTGGAGCCCGGGAAGTAAAACTACCAAAATGAGCGTGGCGACAAACGTGTTAATAATAAAAAACAATTGTGAGTAACTCTCACAATTGATACACTTGTTGTAAAAATCAATGATAAAGATTTATAACTTCAATCAAAAGCAAAAATCAAGTGCTTAAATATGTTTTTTTTTAGTCTAAATTGGTCAGATGAGCCAATCAATTTATGAACTAAGAAATGACATAGAAAAAATTAAATAAACCCTTCAATAAATAAAATACAAAAAAAAACCTGCAAGGTTTCTTATTAGAAGATCCCATTTTAACAAAACCAGCCCCTATCTGGTGAAAAACTATTTCAGCCAGTTCACATAGAATAAGAATTTGTCCAAAACATTGTGAAATGGAACAAAACCTTTCAATCGCGGAGTGTTTTATGAAATTTTGTTTCGGTGTTATTGACGGTTAATTCCGGGGCAGACGTGAGTCATTTCTTCCAGAGCACGATTAAAAAGTTTCTATTGAAGATTAAGCCTTTAAGGTGTTGCAATTCTCAATTTTAATTTTTTATTTTTAGTGTTGTGATTCAATTAAATGATTAAATTCAAAGATGAAAATCATATTTTTCACCAATCCACCAACTCACTTTTTACAATTTTTTTTTTTAAATCGGTACAGAAAATAAAATTGACAATAATAATTTTTTTTTTTCAATGCTCATTTATTCTCTCTCATACTATTAGTTTTATTCAAATGTTTTTCATTATTTATGTTAAAATTTTCAAAATTCAATGTTTTATCAGGAATGACAGAAGAGAAGTTCTTGTTTGTTAAGAATGAAAAGCTTTGGTTCATTTCCTAGTTATAAGAGCAGTTTGCCTATCCTGGACATATTCATGCATTAAAGCACTCTCTGGAGCCACAACTAAAAATATGTTGTAAAATAAACTAGGAATTCCTCATTTTGGAAGCATTCAGCATATGTAGAAATTGCGTTTCGACAATATTTCTTTCATAGAAAATTCTACCAAATTCAAAACCAGATAAAATGTGAATAACTCTCTGGAGTCACGCATTATACATTTTTGTTTGATAAGGTTTTAAAATCAGTGCAAAAAATCAAATTAAAATCAACAATCATTTATGATAAAAAAAAAAGTACTTAATCATTTACGAGTAAAAATTAACAAAAATTCTGTTAAAGTCATCAATATATGAGCTGTTAAAACTTAAGTTAAATCTTATACTTCTTCGTAGTGTTTCATGCATTTCAAAGACATTTAGCATCAAAATAAAAACTTCAAATCTCCAAATTTTCTTTTTGTCCCTCCTTTGGTGGTTTTGAAAATTAAGCAGTCGATTTTTTATTGTAGATTTTTTTGGGATAACACCACACTTTGACGTTTCATGCATTTTTGTCATAGGGCAAAAATTGAAAATTTCGATTGGGCCGAAATTTTTCACACGTGTTTTTTCGGCCAATTTGCAAAATGTATTTGGTTGTTAGTTTTAAACATTCAATCATGAAATTTTTCCCATACATCCTATAATCGTATAATATAAATAGTCAATTCTAAGTTTTGCGAAATATATTAATTTATTGATAAATTAATTGATTCCGAAATAATTTCTTTTGCTGGCTTTATTTTTAATATGGACTGTAGTCCAGGCCGAGGAATTTCATTAAACGGATTTGTGTTGGTTTCCAACAACACAACATTTAAATTTTGAATTCGGGCAACTGATGCAACAATCCAATTGAATTCCAGTTACAATTCTGTTGAACTCAACAAATATTTTCCAACACAAACCTGGTATCAAAACCCCATCCTGTAATGTTAACAGAGCAACAAAAGCTTACACATTAATATCCTATTTGTGGCACTAGAATAAGCTGAAAATATGTTATCATTTCACTATTCGAAGGACAATCGAGGTTTCCACTTGATTCCGTCCCTTTTTAATGCATCACATCCAGAAAATGTCCTCAAGTTACCAACCACCCACAATAATGACAGATTTGATTTCCAACTAAAGCTTAAACATGACCTTTTCCTTCCTCGCGCAACAGTGCGAAAACAATACCCTTCCATTAATAACGCTGCTTATTTGAATCTGAGTATGTTTCTGTGTGAAGGCGCTTAAATAATTACCCTTCGTTTTCCTCACCCACAACGCAGGAAGCCCTGGAAGTTCTCCGTACGGCCCCGAACTACGTCACCCTGACGGTTTGCCGGCCCCGGGACGAGCAGTACCGGAAGCTTTCGCCCCCGAGTGAACCGCCGAAACCGCCGACGCGAACTGGTGCTGCCCCTAGTCTGGCCACTTCCGGTGGGGAACCGGAAGCAGCAGTAGGTACAGCAGGCCAGCAGGTAGTGCTGCCACCATCGCCGCAGCTGTCCATCGGCAGTTCCACCTCGTCGACGACCGCCGGATGTGCCGGGCAACAGCAGCAGATGCTTCAGCACCAGTACCAACTTCAGCAACAGCAACAGCAACAACAAATGCAGCAGATGCAGCAATTTAGTCAGCAGCAAATTATGATGATGCCATATTATTACCAGCAACACCAACAGCAACAGCAACAACAACAACAGCACTATATTTATCCACCACAAAGTCTGACTTTTGCACCGCTGGACCCGCTGCAGACAAATTTCAGTGGGGTGAGTACACAGATAGAAATTTCTTTCTTAATAAGGCTATGATCATTTAGTATCCGGGCAGTTACAAACGTGTGTTTTTTAAAAACTAATCATTTGATCGAAAAACTTTCTATGGAGGAAATGAAGGCGTTAATATGACATTTAATGTAAAAATATAAAAAAAAAATATTTATCAATGATTTCAAGAAACACTCTAACTTTTTCATAAAATCTCTTTTTTATCTTTGCACACTTTTTTCAGTCATGTATTGATATTTTTTTTACCACATAAGCAAAACCTTTGCAAAATCATGATAGTTTACACAAACTCACCTGGAAAAAGCAATTGGAATCTGGTTGGAACCTTCTCATGAGTAGGCATCTCGAAGAATTTGATTTCTTAAATCCGGTTTTAACATAAATTTTGTTGTTCATCAGAACACATCTGTCTTATTGCGTAAAAACCGGATGCACAGATTACGATCTATGGAACTGATCATTATTTGTTATTTAATTGGTGTCTACCAGTCAGGCAACACTTTTTGCCTGCCGGAAATGGATTTTTTGCATTATTTAAGGAGTCTGCATTCAGTTATCTCCAATAACCATAGACTTTTTACCATATTTAAGATCAAGGGTTGCACTCCGATGGTTGGTTTGAACTTCGTGTGGATCCTAGAGTGGCTCCTTATACTTCCTAACCATTTGGTCCGAAAAAAATCAGAAAAAGACAACAGTTCATGAGTTTTCAAGTCAACAATGAAAGGAAGCAAGGAGCGTGAAAGGAGCAAATTTGAGCAAAATTATTTTTACCATGTCTTTTTGCATCGTATATATCTCAAACACACGTTTACTTAAAAATCTATCAAAAATAGGCAATATAGCCCTTTTCATAACCAACACAATGCTATTAAAGTTTTGCATATCCGAGCTCTATTAACTTAGCTATTACCGAAATAAAGTGTCTGGATACTAAATGATCATAGCCTTAAACTTTATCTCTTTTAAGTTTAACTATAATTTTCTTTTTGTATTAACAATTATGGAAAATTTAACCTGTAAAAAACACGCGCTTATGACAGGAATTGAATTGAACTCTTAACAGCATACGAACCCATATATTTATGGTTCAAGATTTATTTTTCACTTTTTTTGGTCGATGACGGTGTCCTTTTTATCTTAATGGGCACGCAATTTAATTATAAATGGAAAGCAAGTTCTTTAAGAAAACAATATCTCATCGCCTGTTTTCAAATAAATGAGAGGTTAAGAAAAAAAATTTAATAGTTGCAGTCCAATTTTTCTATTACTGTTTGTTGGTTTAATCATTCCAGGGTGACCAATACGTTCGAGAATGAACACTGTATATTATTTTTCCTTATTTTGCCTTATTCACAGATTTACTTATTTTATGATTGCATTTTCACATCTCATTATTTTGGTGTTTCGTCAACTACCTTACTTCCTAAATGACCGATCTTTTAACTTCTGCTCTGAATTAATCTTTCAGCAGATCATTGCTTTAAATTAAACATCTCATGCTCCAGGATCCTTAACTGTGTTCATAGTTCTTTTTTTATATATAAATAATTTCACTGGCTAAAAAAACTTATTTCATATTAAACTGCCCCTTTTTCTTATCAATTGCTTGTAATTGATCAACGAGTAAGACAGCATTTGTTTCATCATCTTCCCATGGAAATAATTTTATTCTTTTCTAATTGCCCCATCCTTTTATATTTTTTATATTATTTTCCTTTTTTTGTTTATCTTCTAATTTCTAACCAATATCTCCTCTTCTCATATATCCTTGTAATATTTTCTTTATTATCGTTGACTTTCACTAAGTCACCCCAATTTCTCTCTTATTATCTTTTTTCCCTTCTTATCTCTCAAGCTCCTTAACCTTGAACATCTCATGTTTCGAGAATTTATCTATCATCTTCTCAACTTTTTATCTTCTGAAATTCATTCTTCTTATCATCTGATTATCTTCACTATTACTCTCAATTCTATTGACTCAATTTTTTATTTTCTTATTTTTGCTGTAACAACCTGATGCTGATTCCTTCTAGTTTTTTTCACATTCTCATCGTTTCATTTATCGCATCTCATTTCTCATCTACCTCTTTAAATCATTTTGCTCTTTTCTTTCAGTTTTTAAATCATTTCCTTTTTTTTTGTTTCTTATCTTCAAAATTTCCTTTTTTTCAAATTATTCTTTTCATTTTTTTCATCATATTATTTGATTATAAACTTACCAAAGTCATCGAATTCTACAAATTGTACCACTTCCATTTCTCGTCCTCTCATTTGATAATCTTCAATATTTATAGTAATTTCATTTGCTCATCTTTTTATATTTTTATTTCTGTTCTTACATACAATCAACTTTTTTTTTGTTTTTTAAGTAATTTTTTTCTCATACTTATATTTTTTTATATCTCTTTTCTCACCTTCTATTCTTCCTATCTTCTTATCTAATAGTCATATTTTTCTCATCTTATTATTATATGTACGATCACTTAATGTCGTGAAAAGCCCCCTCAGAGCCAAAGTCAGGCCACTCGAAGCTACACGGTGGCGAAAAACACGGTTAAAACATTTTCCATTCACTTCAACACAATTTTCAGCGTCTAATTTCATTGATTTGTTAAAAAATGACTTCAAATCGTTTTTGGAATCTCTAAAAAGGGCTTCCTGGATGCCGTTCCAAAACACGATACACTTCACTAAGCAGCATTTAGATCTCCGGAAAATATATTTGGATACAAACAAGTTTTATTTCACTTTCTAGGTGGAGGTGGTGGTGGATACTCGAAAGCAAGGGCCGCGCAACCGCATGCCCAGTTTGGTCAAATTTTTAAACTTATCCAATGCAAAACTCTCAAAGACTTATAAAAAGTTTCAATAATGCTCACTGGTCGGTGATTTAATTACATCAATTTGACATTTGAGTGCGTTTTTTGTTTGTTTTTTTCTTCTGTTTTCCACCCCTGGTCTAAAATGTCTTTAGAAGAAACACATAAAGGATGAAACGGTCAAAATTTGGTCAAGGGAAAACGAGTGTAAATTGGTGAAATCGTTTCTTTGAAATATCAAATTGAATTTCTTTTTCAAGTTTAATTAGTATAAAATTCAGGAAAAATATTCAGTTAGGCTTCTGCTTTTTCAAATCCGAATTGCCGGGCCTTACGCTTAACCCCTGCCATCAGATATTGTACAGCCACCTTGTCCACCTTCTTCGCCGCAGAAAGCTCGTTTGTCTTGAACTGCTGCTCGTCCTTAGCAGTTTTTTTTTTGTCTTCTTTAGGTTCCGCTTGACAATAGCCCAGTATTTCTCCATTGGGCGGAGCTCTGGCGTGTTGGGAAGGTTCTTGTCCTTGGGAACTACCTGCACGTTGTTGGCGGCGTATCACTCCATGACCTTTTTACCGTAATGGCAAGATGCCAAATCCAGCCAAAACAGTACGGAACAACCGTGTTTCTTCAGGAAAGGCAGCAGACGTTTATTCAAACACTCTTTCACATAAATTTCTTGGTTGACAGTCCCGGAAGCTATGAAAATGCTGCTTTTCAAGCCACAGGTACAGAGGCTTGCCAAATCAGATACTTCTTTGCGAACTTTGACAGTTTCATGTGCTTGAAAATATCTGCTACCTTTCCCCTTCCTTTTGCCGTATAAAACTCCTGTCCCGGAAACTGCTTGTAGTCGGCTTTGACGTAGGTTTCGTCGTCCATTACCACGCAGTCAAACTTCGTCAGCATCGTCGTGAACAGCCTCCGGGATCGCGCTTTGGCCGTCGTATTTTGTTTATCATCGCGATTTGGAGTCACTACCTTCTTGTAAGTCGATAGTCCGGCTCGTTTTTTGGCTCGATGCACGGTTGTAGACGATACACCCAGCTTATTTGCGTCATTTCGGAGAGAGAGGTTAGGGTTTCGCTTGAAACTACCGGCAACTCTCTTTGTCGTCTTAGCAGCTTACGGTTTTCGATTTCCTCCCGATCCAGACTTCCTGGCTATTGAAAAACGTTCCCCATACATTTTAATTACATTTGTAACGGTTGATTTGGCAACTTTTGGCGATTTTGCCAGCTTTGCGTGCGAGTAACTCGGATTTTCGCGATGCGCGAGCAAAATTTTGATACGCTGCTCTTCTTCCTTGGACGGTGTTTTGACAACTGAAGAGTGAATTCCAAAATCAAAATAGGAGCAACATTCTACATACACACACCTTCAAAATGTTCAGTGTTCAGGTTTTTTAAATGCAAAATTGAAAGAAATACGTCAAGTTGATATTGACCAAATTTTGACCGTATCAGCCTTTAACACGCCCATCCGTCTCAACAATATTGTATCACCTGAACTCGATCGTTTTTTACGCAGAGAAAGCCGTTGAGAATTGCACCAATACCAACCCTCTTGAAATCGTATAGATTCACAAGTGGTAATAAATCGGATTTGTCGGACTGTCTCGTCTTTTCGGTTCACAGATAACTTACATACTTGTTTTTTTTTTAGATAGACTTTATCATTTTATTTCAATTCAAAATTATAATTTATCTTTTTTTTTATTATTTAATTCTCTTTGTTGCTATTTTCTACAATTCCTTCTTTACAGCAATTATCATCTAGATTTTTATTTGAGTTTCTCCTCGACATCGAAAAATATGGTGTGCATTATTTTCCCTATTATTCATTAGACTGAAATGTATTAAAAGCTCCACATTTTTTTTATTACTTCATATGACATTATTATTTAATAATCTTAGTCTGAGAACCAAAAGTGTTTTTCTCGATTTCCTGCTTCTAAAATATTCCAGAATTTCTCTGACAAAGACTTCACAGTTCATTTTTTTTTTTTTGAAGACCCGTTGGATATCACAATTTCCAATCCAGCCGTTTTTTATCTAAACAAATGGTGAATTCGCCATATTATCCTTTTTAAACAGTTTTAATAAATGGCGAACCCGTTTTCTCTCTTTTTTTATAGGCGAACCAGTTTTCTCTTTCTTTATAATGGCGAACCCGAGTTCTCTTTTGATAATCAAAAACGAAACCGTTTTTCTTTTTTTAGACAAATGTCGAACCCGTCTTCTCTTTTTTACAAATGGCAAACCCGCCTGATCTTTTTTTTAACAAATGACAAATCCGCTTTCTTTTTTTAATTGCGAACCCACCTTTTCTCTTTTTTATGGCGAACCCTCCTTTTCATTTTTTATCTAATGGCGAACCCGCCTTATCTTAACTTCAATGGCGAATCCGTCTAATCTCTTTCGCTTTTTTTGCGCATAACTTTATCCGTGTGTGGCAAAACCGCCAAATCTTCTTTTTAGAAATGGCAAATTTGCCTGAACATTTTTCTTTCCATATAGCGAATCAGCCTTGCATATGTTTTCACTGGCGGACTCATTTTTTAATGTGGCGAAACCACATTTTTGGAGATGATTTTTCCAGAACTATCCAACATTTTAAGCACTTTTAAACTTCACTTACCAACAAAGTCTACCATCGCTCAACTTTTTGCCGAATACGCCTGCATTCTAACAAGTGTTTCTTCTCACTCTGCTGTTCAATGTCCACATAGTTCTTGTTTTTAAGAACCGATCATCCCAGAAGATGGAACTATCAGAGATCGATATCAAGCTTTTTCAGATGGATCGAACCTATGAACGTCCATCTGAATCAAATCAGACTAAGAACCGATCATCCTAGTCTACAGGAACTTTGATGACGCGTATCTTTCTCAACAATTTCGTACAGTTTTTATCCTCGTCGCCAATATTGTAACCTTACTACTGAAAATGAATACTTGAATTGTGCTGAATGATTATTCATCTTTTTCCAGATGACCTTCAATCACTTTCTCGTTTTCCGATTGCTTACTTTACAATAAAATCTCATCGATAGTAAATTTTCAAAAATGTTTTGTATACAATTTCAAAATATTCGAGATTTTTCCATTGAATTTTGTTATTAGTCGAACAAATGTTTTTAAAAAGTTAAACTTTTTTTAAACAAATTTAATCAGGAATAATAAAAACATTATAAAAAAGATATTTCAGTGTATCCTCAAGCATGATACTTTTTATTATAATTTACAATGAACTACAAAGCATAAAACATTTTTCCACTGCACACTGGAATTAACTGAATTTTTCCTGTTTTAAGTTGAAACATTTATTAATTTTTAAAACATCTAATGTAATCTGAATTTCAATTTTTTAAAGTTTCATTTTTTTTTCATTCCCAAATATAAATAGTCAAAATTTTCAATGGTTTTCTTCAATAAAAGTTAAAATAGTGACTATATTTTCAATTTATGTATTCAATTTTTTGTCCAGAGAAATCCATTTGGGAATTTTTAGTATACTTCTTCTCAGATTCTAATGCCTCAAATTTCTGAATTTTCATGAAATGTACTAAGGTTTTCATAATGTTCCAGTTTTAAAATTTGAAGGTTAATTATCCAAGTTTTCAAAGATTGAAATTATTCCATGGTTTTCAAAAATTAAGTGTTTCATCTTTCAAAATTATTTACTATCACGACCCTGATAAAAGCCTTGAGAACCTGATTGTTGACTTAAAAAAAATTCTACCAGGAAACGAACCGTGGTTCTCTGATTATCTCTCCAACGCCTTACCAATAGACCAAATATTCTTTCTGTAATTATTTTTTTCATCTATGAGTAAACTTGAGAAAAAAAATATATAAAACTAGCTGACCCGGTAAACTTCGTTTTACCTTCTAAAGTATAAATCGTAATAAATGTTTAATTTCATCTACACGTCCTTAACTGCATTGTGCTCGCCAATAGATTCTTATGGAAATCGTAACAAATAAAGTTTAATTTGTATTGGGACCCCCTATCATCAAAAGTGAGATCCTTGAAACTATTATACAAACCATCTCTGACCCAAAAAACCCTCGGATACCAAATTTCACTTCATTCCGACCGACCATTCATACGTGATGTTATCACAAAGAAAACGCCTTCATTTTTATATATAAGAAGATGTGAAGAGATAATTTTGTATGGGGACCCCCCTTTCATAAAAAGTGAGATTCTTGAAAGTATTATACAAACCATCTCTGACCCAAAAAACCCTCGGATACCAAATTTCACTTCATTCCGACCGACCATTCATACGTGATGTTATCACAAAGAAAACGCCTCCATTTTTATATATAAGAAGATAAGAATGTAGATATTGAGTGAGTTTGAGAATATAAACTTTGTTATTCCATGAGAATATTATCAACATAAAAAACCCATTGGAAAATTAGGAAACATTTGATAAACTCCACTCCTAAACTAAAATGCAAATCAGTTTTAGAGGTCTGAATCAGATATTCTTAAACAGAGAAAATAAAAAATGATTAAGATTTGTGAAGAAATTTTGGAATTTCATTTCTAATTTGCAGCATACAAAAATCGCAAATTTTCATACCGTGTGAAGTGTTGTTTGGAAAAACTGCCAGTAGTGATGTGCCATGTTTGTAAATTTGGCATACGACGAAAAACACTTCCAACATGATTTTAGCTAGAATAGCAAAACAATTGATTAAACCTGCTTAAAATGACGACACATTTCAACCAAACATTCTCTTGGCATTTATCTGGAGTAAATAGAAATCGAACATATCAGTGTCTAGGAACCTAATTAATTGAAGAAAATAATGTAATACAGAAAACAAATAGTTTTTAAGTTTATTCCAGAAGATAATCACTTTTAACTTTAGCTAGAAATCAATCTTCTTCGATAGTTCTAACCCTAGAGGTAGGCACGTTTCACCATTCACATTTATTTGAAAATATTTGGGATAATTGGAATAAACAAAAAATAAGAAGGAAGCCTGAACATTATGGGTTAAACTGCTAAAAAATATTTGAGAAGCGAAAAGAAACGCACTGGTCCATGCAAAGCTGATGTAAGTAGTTGTTAAGGTCCACTTAACATAATAGGCCAGGAATGTTACGAAAACAGCCAGAAATAAAAATGTCTCAATTCAGCTCATTTTACGGTACCAATCCAGTTTCATGAACAAAGATTGTAATTTATCTTCTTTCTGCTTATCTACACGTACATTATTTTTGTGAAATTCAAAGGCTCAACAAAGTTTGCCAGGTCAGCTAGTAGTGCATAAAGGAAGTGACAGTTCATTTCACGAATTTGTCTGAGATCCATCTTGAGTAACAAGTAAGTAGAAGATTGAAACGCGATACGAGTTTACTGTAATAAGATATTCACAATTAACTGTGTGAATATTTCACAGTCGTTGATATTCCGTGTATGGTCAAGCGGGTATCCCACAAGAATTCATATAATTAAAGAAAAATCGGAAATTTATTGACCGATCCACGTTTTAAGGTAAAATCAGGTGCCGAAAACAAAAATGAGATTTAAAAAAAAATCTAAGAAGATCATGGTTTGATACTCAAAATATGACATAATTTGACACAAATAGGAAATGACACAGTGAAAGAACACATCGCTCCACGTTCGTTGTTAGAACTTACTTTTTTTTTAATATAAAAATCGTTAAAATTCATTCTAAATCAGGGCCGGATTAAGCCACCGGGAGGCCTGGGGCAATTTTTGTCGAGGGGGGCCTATGATTCGATTTTTTTTTTTCAGATATTACCTCAGAGAAAAAAAAACTTTAAAACGTGTCAAAGAACTGGAGATGAGTTCAGTATTGTATCTTCAAAAAGCCATGTTGTCTGCGTAGATGATAGTTTCTGGTATCTTCAAATAAAAATTGTTAATAAATCTTCAAAAATAAAAGCTAAGATTTGAGCTCCAAAAGGCAAAATTGAATTCTAATTTTTTAAATACTCTCATCACAAACTAAAGTTCTCTAATTTAGAAAAACGACCGAACAGATATTTTAAATGATTTTCATTTCATCATTGATCGTCTGGTGTGTGCTTTATCGAGAAATATTTACCAAATGACAATTGGGAAATAGCATGGTTTGAAACATAGAATACTACATTGAAAAAAAAAATACACAAAATAATAAAGTTCAAATTCTATACAGATACAGATATACAAGTTTGAAAATTCAAAACTTAAAATCAGGTTATAATGAGAACCAAAATTCAGTGTCTAAACCAAATCATAATTTCAGAAGGTAGTTTTGAAAAACTAAATATAAATAAAATTTAAAAAAAAAAATAGAGCTACAATCAGAGCCAAAGCATAAATTGCACAAAAAGTGAATTTCAATTTAATATCTTTTGAACATAAAAAAAACCTCATAGGATGTTTATGAATATGATTCTCATCCGATAATGAAAATTGTTATAAAATTGTTATTCTAAATGTGACCAAAGTTTCCTTTGATGCCCCCAAAGCCGAAAGGGTATAAGTGTAAAAATGAAAGTTAGAAAAGAGATTAAATGCTTCAAAAAGAGAACCAAATATAATTTTTAAAGTCAGATAAGAAATTCATATGAGTTTGGTACCCTAAACAAAGATCCTGAGAAATTCAGAAAAACCATAAAATTGAATCCCAGTTACTGATAAAACAACACAAGACATGAAGTCTCTCAATGAATTGAATCTGGAAAAAGATAAGATTTGAAAGAATCACTCAAAGATGTTAGCAACTCATCTATGTGATCGTTTTTATGATAATTTGAGAATGATCATTTGGAAAGTGATATGCTGAATCCAGGATATTTACTTCAGTAAATGATAAAATTTCTGAAATGCTTTTCAAAAATTTCTCTATTCTCTTTTAGCACTGAAAGCCAATATTGGCGAAATTATCTGCTATCTAAGTGCAGTAACCCCCACTTGTAAAGTTAAAGTAAAAACAAAAATTTGTATTGTGCAAGACGTTTGTATGTTATGAAAATTAGAAGATGTTTTTCTTCATTTTACCTGCTTTGTACAAAATATCCTGACTAACAAGCTTTGATAAAAAAAATGAAAATTTGAGATGAATTGCCTCATATTGTTTTTAATTTTGTTTCGATTTTTTTTTCGAATCCGGTTCACATTATTTTTGTCCAGATTTTGGGTTGAAAATTTTAAAATTCAATACCAAGATTTTGATATTCTCAGCCCGCGAAATGCGGGAGAACTCCTTCACTGCTTACCCCTAACTTAAGTAAGAGAAAAACTATTCTTAATAGGTAGTATTTCTTTAGTTGTTATATTTCAAGTTTTCAAACCGATTTCTAATTTTGAATTCTTTTCATAGATTTGTAAAGGTTAAAGTAGTATGATTATAATAAAGTTAAAACTTTGTTTTCTTCGGGTGGGGTGGAGCGGGTGGCCGGTGCGATTGCCCCCATTGTCTCTCCTTTAATCAGGCCTTGTTCTAAATATTAAAAAAAAAATTTCATAATAATCGTTTTTTAATTACGTGAAAAATGAATTGCTATGATCACAAACTTTACTTTGAAAAGAACTTGAAATTTTGACAGTGCACTCCTCGCCTGCAAATCATAATGCACAGTCCTGTTGCACATTTATGAACGAAGCAGAATAAGATATGATCATAAACCTCTCCATTACTCCATTTCTTCCCAGCGTTTTTTTTTACCCTGCGGGTGTCCAGTTGCTTTGCAACCATAGCACCAGATAGGTCCGGCAGGATTGTAAATTCATGGCACGATTCAGTGTATAATCCCGCTGACAATGTTAAAAGGGGGGCACATACATACATATCACCAGTCGCCACTAGCTCAGGATTTTCTTATGGTCAGCCAGCAGGCAACCGAAAGACAGCAAGCATACACACATTCATAAATAGGGGTAGCTACTGCTGGAAGCCAGAAGTTAAACAGATTTGTGGCCCATTCATCGGGCAATCAGTGCCCGTGTGGTGATCCTGCAGGAAAAATGGCGTTCCGGATTTTTCACCGCACAAATCAGATTTTGCTTCGCTCAAACAGGAAGAATGATGGAACGTGATAAAACAGGGCGGTCATTTCCTGGTGAAAGGATTTTTATTTCGATTTTCAAAACTGAAAAAAAAAGAAATTTTCTTTGAAGAAACTTGATAAACTTTTTTTTGGAAACAATATCAACAAAATTAACAATAGAATCAAAAGCTCGTTTAAAAACGAAAAGTTTTTTTTTTAAGAAATTTTATTTTTAAGTTCTAATATTTCATGCCTTTTGGATATTGTTCTTGCTAAAATGGCTCGATGCACCTTAACCTCTAAATGCAATTTTAAAAATTCTATGTATTTCAATTTTCGTTTAAAATTCTGGAAACCAAAAAAAATCGAATTTAAATTCCTACTGTTTTCCAACCCCTTAACCTTTCCGACAGGGATGAATTTAAATTCATACATCCACACCCACACCCACGCTTGGCCCAGCAATTCCGAAGCAAACAAATGTAATTGAGCTCGGGCTGCTGAAACAGATTCCGGGAATCATGTTCATGGGTGGTTCGGTTCTATCGTTCGGTTTTTCCCCCATTTCGATATTCTTCCCCAGGGGGTGATTGATTTATATTGCGCCATATCTTGCTCACGCCATCTCTCGGCGGGGGAGCCAGTTCGACTCTTTTGCATAAACATATGAAGCAATATATGTAAAGTGAGCCTGGGAAATTGTGTGCTCCTTTGCATTCCTCCGATGATCCGATGGAGGTGGGCTTCAAATTGGGGGGAAAAGAATGAAAATGAGATAACCAAACACCTTATGCTAAGAGGCAGAACAGAAGGCTTGATGAAGCTGGAAGAAGCCGGTACTTCAGTGTTATAAGAAGAAATTGCCTTGTAACTTTTATTTCCCTATTTTGAATCTTCACAAGTTTTCTCATAAGATTTGATTGCGAAACTGTTGGAAAATTATAAGTAAAGAGAATATAACATTTTTCGAGAATAATTTTAAATAAACCTTAAACAATCTTTGAAGAAATTTTTGCACTTTCTTAGCAAAACTATAGAACATTGTCAATATTTTGAGAATAGAGGTTTTTCTCAGCGATCGACTTTCTTGAAGCTATTGATGTTTTCTTCTTGTTGTTTTTTTTTTCAATCTGCTAAAAACGGGAAACATTTTAAAGCAAATTTAAGCTAGATTGAATCATCGATAATTTCAAAACCATTTATCTATCTGTCTGACTGTCTGTCTGGTGGTTCCCTATAGACTCAGAAAATAATGAACCGATTTGCGTGATACTTGGAAGGTGAGCATATTGGAAGCCGAGTAAGGGTCTTTTTTTTGTTTGAGACCCCCACCCCCTTCCCACAAGAAAGGGAAAGGGGCCTCAAACGATAAAAGACAAATGTTCGCATAATTCGAGAACCGATCAAGCAAGTGGTATCAAATGTGGCATGGGAGAGAATTTGGGTACACGAAATATTCCTATGACTGTATGAGACCTCTTCCATTTATGAGTAGAAAGATCTTATTATATGAGAGGAAGAGAGAAGCTTTCATACATTTTTTTGAATAGCTGCAAAGCAAATCGAGCAAATGTAACCAAATTTAGCATGAGATGATATAGGGATACGATAAATGTGTTCCTGAGTTGTTGGAATCCTTCTCTCCTTCCAGTGAAGACATAGGAAGAGGGGGGCTCCCTTACAATTTTTAACTTATCATGAGCAAATGGAACTAAATTCGGCATAGGAGACCATGCGATACAAGAATTGGTTATATTTTTAAACATTTCATAACTGACACTTGACCATCCTTATGATTGTTTGAAAACCCTCCATTCTTTCATTGGAGATGTAGGAAGGAAGACTCCCATACAATTTAAAATAACCATAATGCTAAAAAATTTTGTGTAGTATCCAAAAATGTATAACTAAGGTTGAAATTTCTATACACTTTACTTAAGAATATACATAAATTCATTGAAAAGTCTTGAAAAGTATACAATATTTTATAATTTCAAAGGCTTTGTTACGAGGTATAATTATCAAGTCTTCAAAGCCAGCTGCCATGAGATCGAATCTCGGCCACGGCATACATGGAACACTTTCTGTGGGTTGGTGGTTAGAGCATTTATAAAATGCTAGCCAAAATTTCCTTCAATGATGTACGGCTAAGTGTTAGGTAAATTTTAGGGTCACCCCTTCTGGAGATTTTTTTTTCAAGTTAAATTATCTGTTCAAAAAATAAATTTACCGTAGAAACGCGAAATTATTGGATCCCAAAAGGTGCTTAAAAATAATTGATAATAAAACTGTCATAAATTCGGCTCACCTACGCACAGCGGTTCAAAATAAAAAAAAAATGGAAAAAAATCATAAAAAGCTGTTTTGTAGAAGGTTGTATGCAAAATGTTAATATAAAAAATGCGAAAATAAATAAATTGAAATAAATTGTACGAAAGCTTGTATGCAACAAAATTGCATACTATATCATTGCATAAAACCTATCAGTTATTTTTTATCTAAAAAAGTCAAAAGAATCAAGAGAACAAATGATGCAAAAGCTTCCTTGCTCCAATATTTGATTTTTGGTTCTGTAACCTTTCGCATATTTGATTTTTATTTCCGAAATTTTCATAAAATACTTCAAACTTTATCTATTCCCTCATTCAGGTTTGTTGGTTATGTCGAAGGGGGGTGATAAAAGAAGAAATTAATATTTGTTCCAGCCTTATTAAGAAAATAATCATAACTAGTTCATCCATTACTTCATTACTACCATATCACTTCGATAGGAAAAAAAATCGTTTATATCATTACAAATTTTATACTGATGTGAAATTTTCTGGAAAGCAATTTTAAACTTAATTTATTTTATATTTCTTATTCTTCTAAATGCTCAATTTTATACTCAAAAGGGTTTTGAAAAACCACACAAGGCTACAAAATTCACATTTTTCGTATTTGGGAAGAATTAAAGCCCTTTTTGATTAATTTTTATGCCCTTAATCTTTTGAAAATAGGTAAAAATTATTTTATAAAATTCTTCGCATTTTAGACAAAACTTTAAAAAATTACACAAAAAATTGAATAAAATTATATTTTTTCTATTTTGTTTATTCTTTCCAATTCTGTAAAATAATAGAACTTGTAAGAATTTTTCAGTAAGTATTAACCAAATTGAACTTAAGATATTTTAATAAGCATAAATCTAACTTTTCTTAATCTAACTAAGACTTCAACAAAGCTGTTAAATGAAATGAAAGCTTTTTTTTAAACTTTCTTCAGAAATGTCAAAAATACTTGTTTTTCCAAACGTTGAAAACTTGAAAATTAATTTTTTTTTTTTTTTTTGATAATTCATCGCCATCATAGTAGTCAGAATATTATATCTTTATTGAATAAAATGTAAAAAATAAAATTTAGATCAAGTTTCCATGTACACAGCAAATTTTTGCATCAATTTCCAGAAAACACAAAAACCAGCATTTCAAAATTTGCTGGGTACATTTGTTAGTTGATCAGTTTTATTATTCTATGAAATATTCGAAAAAAGATTCTAAATAATATCTGTAAGAGTGTGTTGATTAATGTGCAATTTTAATAAAATTGGTATTAGCAGCAGGATCTCAATATTTACAAGTCACAACTTGAATCCCTTATTTTTAACTTTAATAAGTTTCGTATTTGATCATTCAAAAAATCACCTAACCTGAAGTTTGTCAGTGATGATGGATTAATTTTGTTGTATATCAAATTTACAAAGTTGTTATTGTGAACTTCAATCAAACATGAACTTTTTTAGCCATTTATATTGATAACTGTAAGAATTTGAATTTTAAATTGGACTTGAACTCTGACTTTGATCACTGACTGATCTTGATATAAAATTGATTTTTTTTATCAGAGTAAATTTACCCATCATCTACATATGTGTTTTGAATAATTTCTCTTTAATTAAAATAGATTTTTTCCTTCTCGAAAAATTCACATTTCAAATCTTGAATAACTATTATTTCAATCATGTTTTATTTCTGTCCTGATCTGATATTTATTTTGGAATTGGGATTCAATTTGTTCTTAAATCTGGTGTTAAATTTTGGTTTAATTCGAGATTTTAACTCGCATTCGTTTTTTGGTGTTTCAAAAATATTGACTTTTAATTTCTTTTTCAGAATAAGGATTTTCATTTAGAATAATTTACCAGGAAAAAATATTGGTTTGAAACTTTTATTCTTATTTATATTGAATCGTATCAATAAAATTTATAATTTTTTAGAGTTTGTGCGGTGTCCTTCGCACGGGATTGTCTCTTATAAAAAAAAAAGTTCTAACCCTACATGGGTAATGTGCATTTTTTATTTGAAAATCATATTGAAGTCAGGACTTAAATATAAGTTGCTACACATTTTAAAAAATTTCAAACACGTTGTGACAATCTATGAATCTATTTATCTAAATAAGAATATGCTTAAAATACTCTTCGAAATGAAAATTCGTATTGAAATTAAACATTTTTAATGGAAACACATCAAAATAACATAATTCGTTCGTAATAAAATAAAAGGGTTTTCCATAAGCAAAGTATGCAGACATTCAATAAATATCAAAACATATAGATATTATATAATTTTTCTTAAAACCACATCCAAAGGTGTTTAAAGCACAAATATATCTTGGGTTTAATATATTGTTGAACCATTGAATTGAAACTTTCTTCACTCAACTCAAAACCACAATCTGTCTTCAATAAAAACGAGCATAGAGATATTTTACTATGTGTTGCCAGTTAATTTTAAAGCTCATTTCATTCTAGATAATTTGTTTTTGATAATTTTCAAATTTTCTTTCAAATTTTAATTTTTGTCAAAAATCATTTTTATCGAAATTTTTGAAGTTATTTTTTTTATTTTTAGGAGACACATCAAAGCTGAAAAATCTTTAATTTGAAGTTCTAAGGAGAAAATAAAAACGAAATCTTAAAAATATCGCACTTGTTTTTTATAGCAAATCTTCAAAAAAAAAAGTTGTTCTGAACACCCGTGATCCGATAATATTTTTTTTCCTGAATAGTGCTTGTAGTTGATAGGGGAGAGTTTCCTCTATAATGTGGCAAATTCTCAGGCATTGTTTTGAAAAATTTAATAAGACACATGTAACTTCGTTTTTTCCTGAAAAATTGCCTAAATTATTTAAAAAACCTACATTGAATTTGAATCAGATTCTTAATCACAGTAAGAAACAGATTTCAAAAATTTGAAAAATTGCTTTTGAGCAAATGTTACTCCCAGCAACTCAAAAATATGAAAAATTACAAACTGGATTTTTTTTTAAAGTTTAAAAGTTAAAAATATAAAAAGTAGCTTGAAATAGTTTGAACAAGCATCATACAATTTGAAAATATTGATTATTAGCTTGCAAAAAACAACTTTAATCTCGTACTTAGAAAAGCTAAGAAAACTTGAAAACATCATTCAAATCACTGAATATGCTTTAAATCTTATTTAACTGTATTGTACAATTTATCAATAAAAAGCTTTTGAAGAAGATGAAAAGACAATTTGAAAAAAAAAAAACATTTCGATAATTTGAGACTATTTCAAAAAAAATTTTTTGAAGAAAATAGAGCAATTTGAAAACATTCGTCAGTGTTTTGAAAATGACTTTTAACTATTGATATGTTTTTAAGACAACAATTACAAAGCAACTTTGAAATGTTTGGATAGTTAAACCGAAAAAATAGAAGTACAAAACTGTTTTGTAAACAATTTGCAAATTCACAACCAGCAAAAATTTAAAATCAATTTTGACAATTTGGGACAATTTTGACGAAATTTAAACGAGTGTTAGTACATATGATAATCTATTTTTTCTTACAAAATTGAAAAGTTTAACGAAAATTTTCAGATAATTAAGAAATTATTTTTAAGGAAGTTTTTATAAGTGAACTGTAAGAATTATTAAATCGTTTGGAAAAACTTTTTTCTGATGAAAACGAGATTATTTAGCTGTAAACAAGCAATTTTTGCAAAAGCGAATCTGAAGTTTTAACCTCTTAAAACAGTTTCATATAAGGGTTCAACACATATTTGGCTATGTTTTTTGTTCATTATTACACTGAATATATGTTTGAAACTTTGAAAGCATTTGAGCTGTTCAATAAAAATGTTGAAAATTTGGAAAAAAACTAACTTCGAAGCAATTTGTGACTTTCAAAAATCAATTTTGATCCAGTGCTAAAATAACCATTCAATACACTTCGATGAAACTTTTGAGTTTTTCTAACACTTTTGAGACAATTTTTTTGCAATTTTCAAACGGTTAATAATTTTGTTGAGATGTTTTTGGGAAACTTATACAATTTTGACAATTTTGTGGCAGCACCCTTGCTTGGATTGCCCTAGAAAAAAGTATGGGAGAGTGGGGAATCATGAGCCACTTTTTTTCATTGTTCCATAACTTTTTTATTATAAAAGATAAAATGAAAATAAAAAATGGTATGGTTTTCTACATTTTCCAGGTATCATGAGGTATTTTTTTAAATTTTTGAATAAGTTATTTTCCCCAAATTCTGACTGTTTAAAAAAAAGCAATACTTTTTTTACTTTGAAAAATGGTGGGAAATCGTGGGCCACCAAATCCAAATTGACCAAATATCATGCAAAGTTTATGAGTTGACCCAAAACTGTGATTTCCTTATTCATTTCGTTATTTGAAAGCAATTTCAGATGATGAAATAAAAAAGAGAGCTGTGTATGATCAAATAGATTCCAAAACATGGCTCGCGAACGTTTTGGCATTTTTTTTATATAGGATGGACAAAATATTATTCATAACTCTTCGTTTGGCATAAGGCACTTTGCAGATAGTTAAAACGTATTTTAAGTTCTGTGTATAAAAACATAAAAATATATGTGATTCAAGATGTGTGGCCCACGATTCCCCACAAGCTATGATTTGCAAATTGGTTGCGTTTGTGTGACTTATTGATGTTTCATCGAAAATTCCTTCGCCATGTGAAAGATCATGACAAAGCTAAGATCATAAGCGTATGAGCATAATTTTGTTATGCACTTTAGGTTCCCCTTCGATGAAATTAGCGGGTGTTTTTTAAATTATGTAAGTAAATTGTTCTAACTTTTTTTAGCTTGATAAATAAAAGAAGCATATGATGCGTATTTCAGTCAACAACATATAGGAATACATGCTCACGCAAAGCGACGACGATGACAGTTGGTTTGAGATTTTTATCTCAACACACATCTGAGATATTAAAAGTGGCCCACGTTTCTCCATGGCCCACGATACCCCACTCTCCCCTACTTGAAACCATAAAGAGTAAATTTGAGTTCCACCAGTTTTTCGCAAATTTGCTCCAGTCATCAAATTGTTATTTTTGTTGTTGTTAAAATTAACAAACTTATTCTTTATAAATTTAACAAGCTGCAAATATTTCCCCTTTTCCATTTTCAGGAGTTCGAGATCATCCTCACAAAACAGCAGGGCTCCCTAGGTTTCACCCTCCGCAAGGAAGACGAATCCATCCTGGGCCATTACGTCCGAGCCTTGGTCCGGGATCCGGCCCTCAACGACGGTCGTATCAAACCCGGCGATCGAATAATGGCCGTCAACGACATTCCAATCTCCCAGATGACCCACGAGCAGGCAGTGATATTTCTCCGACAATCGGCGGATGTGGTTAAGTTGCGCCTCTACCGGGACCAAGCACAAACTCCCATTTCCGCCCACAGTCCAACAATCGGGGGTGATCGCTGTTGCAACAGCGAGCTGGCCGATGACCAGATGTCTACGACCTCAACCGTTTGCGGTCACGGATCCGGAAAGCCGAAACCGAATTTGAGACCGGAAGCTTTGAACCTGCTGACGGATTTGGCATACAGGAAACAGAACTCGACTTGCAATTCCGGTTCAACAAGTTCGTCGGCTCAATCGAGTAACTCATCGCCCCGGCGACTCCGCCGAGGTTTCCCACCTTCCAAGAAAACTTCCTTCGACAATCACGGCTTCCAACATTCCGGCGGCGAAACGTCCCAGTATTCGGGTTCGGAAACTTCGACCATCGTCAGCCATCAGCAGCAACAGCAGATGGTTCCTGGAGGACCATTGGCTCCCGGGATGCTTTACCATAGCAGCTCCTGTCGGTCCTGTGGGGGCGGCCTAAGGACGGTGGCCATGATGCTTCCGGAGGAGGAATCGTTGGACGATTCGTACTACTGTGATGAGGAAATCGAGGCTGCTAGCTTGTACGACGAGGATGGAGATGAGGCGACGACGAATGGTCAACGGAGGCCCAATTATTTGAACTTGGCCGGGGAAAGCGGGAGCACACCGATGTCCTCCCGGAAGCCACGGTTTCAGTACTCCGGTAAGTTGTTATTTCCATTTCCATCAGAAAACTTTTTTAACCTAAAAAAAATTCCAGTGGCCACAACGAACGCCTACGAGTTGAACAATCTGGACAATGCGGCACTTGATGCGCCCACCCTGTACGGGTTGCCGCATTCAACCGGAAGTTCCGGAGCGGGCCCCCCGGGTAGCTCTAGTTCCAACGACCAGTTCATTAGCTTGCCCTGTGAAACATTCCTGGTGGCGTGCAAAACCGAGCAGGATCTGCACGACGATTCCACCGATGCCATCTACGTGAAGCATTTCGCCCACAAGTCGCCGCTCTATTCGTCGGTTCATGTGCCCCTCAAGGATGGAACCATGGCCGACATGGTGGATGCCGTCGAGAAAGGAGGTAAGTTACAGAAAAAATATGAGTACCGAGTTTTCAAAGTATTTATTCAAAATGAGTAATAAAATCTCCGGACAAGGTTGCCAAAATCACAGAAAAATCAATAATTTCACAGAATTTCGAGCCAACTTTTATCACAGAATCTGTGTCAAAGAACACAGAATTTTAGGAATATTCACAGAATTTTAAAAAATTTGTAGTTAATTTTCAAAATTCAATATTTTAAGTCAATATTAATTTTAGACAATCATCTTTGAATTGAAAAAATAAGATAACATTGAATGGTTATTGATTTTTTTATGTAAAACTAAAAAAAGACGCGATTTGACATGAATTTTGGATGAAATCAATCGAAAAAGTATCACAGAAAACCGACACAGCATTTTTGGGTAAAATGACAGAAAGTCAGATTTTTTCCTTCAAAACACGGTGTTTTTTCGGCAACCTTGTCTCCAGATCAAACATGAGTTGGTTCAAAAAAGGAGCACATTCCAACTTCAAAATTTTATGAGCTGAAATCGTTTTTCGGCCTGCCAGATGCCTAAGCCAAATTTCAGCTAATTTCGGTAAACTCTGCCATCTTTGTTGTAAAAGTAATTGTGGGCCAGCTCAAAAACTTATTCAACGATTGAAACTGTTTAAACTTTAAACAATTTGTTTTTCGGATGCAGATGGTCTTGACATGACGAAAAAAACATCAATAGTCGTTCATAAAAATCTACCGTGGATAAAAAATTGTGTTTTGAAACTATACGAGTAGTAAGTAATAAATTAAGTGTTTTTCAATCCACTTCCATCTGTACCGTTGAGCCGTCAACACGTACGCCGGAGCATCGTATCGTTGCTGTGTACCTGTAGGAACATTTTTACATTATTTATTTTTTGCTTACCTGTTTTTCAATCAGCACTTTTCAGTGCTTAAATTATTTTCATTTTCTTTTATTCATATTTTCTCTTTTCTTTCCAGCATGGGGAAGTCATCGGCCGGCTCACGGGCCGGTAGAAAACGGATTGCCGAACCTAATTCAGGTCTAAGGAGTACTAAGAAACCTTCTTCTTCTTATACTCTTAAAAATGAAAAGGTTCCACCAATTACGGTCACGATTTCTGACTTCAATGCCTTTCGAAAAGAAATCGTCACTTCCGTCAAGGATGTGAAGATTTCTTTTCAGATCGGTCGAAGGGGAACTGCTCGTATTTTGGCGGAATCTTTTAATGATTTTCAAAAGGTTTTAAATTATTTGAATGATAAAAAACACCAATTTTTTACGTACGACACTAGAAGTGATCGTCCATTTAAAGTTGTACTTCGTGGTCTCACTGGCGATCAGACACCGGATGAGATCACTGCTGAATTAAATTCTTTGTTAGGGTTTTCTCCAATTCAAGTAATTCAAATGAGGAAAAGAACCAACACGAATAATACCAGTAGTGTTGGTTTTGCTCCTGAACTTTATTTGATCCATTTTAAAAAGGATCAGGTTAATAATTTGCAAATTCTTGAAAAGGCTCGTCTTATGTTTCATTGTCGAGTCAAATTCGAACCTTTTCGTAAATCTTCTACCAGTTTTCTTCAAAATATTACGCAATGTCGTCGTTGTCAAGCTTTTTGTCATGGCACTAAAAATTGTAGAATGAATGCCAGATGCATGTTTTGCGGCTCATTCGATCATGAAAAATCTAAATGCCTTTTTGGTGGTGATAAGCCAAAAACAGAATTTTTTAAGTGTGCAAATTGCGCAGGTAATCATTCCTCGAATTCGCTAGACTGTCCCATCAGGGCAAAAATTATTGCCTCTAGGAAAAATCCCAAAGTTTCCAGAAAAGTTTCTTCTCCTCCTTCCTCTTTTTCGTCTTCACACGTCGGGCCGGCAAACAACCTGCCTGTTCGCGGTCAGCCTCGGCCTACATTGGAATCACGGCTGGGTAATACCCGAAGTGATTTTAATGTTACCTGGGCTGATTCTGCGCCACAGACTCGTTGTTTATCGTTCTCAGAGGTGGTTGAAAATGGGTTGCCTTCTTCAGGTTTAACTAATAAAAATGGGAAAAAACCAAGTCTCAACGTTCATGCGAAGGCTTGGGAAAATCCCCGAAATTCAAATACTTTTTCTTCTCCTTCCTTTTCTGATCCTAACAATTTTGTTGATTTGGGTGAGATTACTGAGGAAAAATTAAAATTTTTGCATCAAAATTTAATGGAAATGATGCAACTTATGTTGAAAGCAAATTCAATGTTTGAAGCTTTCCAAACTTCTTTTAATTATGCTAACAAAATTATTATGACTTTGCGATTCCCTCATGGATCCAAATAGATGTTTAAATACTATGAATTGGAACGCTAGATCTTTGCTGGCTAACCAAGATGAATTCTTTTTATTTTTGAAAACCCATAACATACATATTGCTGCCATCACTGAAACTTTTTTAAAGCCAGACATTAACTTGAAAAGCAATGCTTTCTTTAAAATTTTGAGAAATGATCGACTTGATCGACTTGATCGACAAGGTGGGGGTGTAGCTATTGTCATCAATAGTCGTCTCAAATTTAGACTTCTTCCTTCTTTCAATACAAAAGTCTTAGAAACCATTGGAATTGAATTAGAAACTTCTATGGGGAAAATTATAATTGTTGCCGCATATTTGCCTTTCCAATGCAGCGGTGAACAGAAAAATTTTTTGAAGGGAGATTTACAAAAACTCACCAGAAATAAATCTAAATTTTTTATTATTGGTGACTTTAATGCAAAACACCGATCTTGGAATAATATTTCATCAAATTCTAATGGGAATATTTTGTTTAATGATTGCTCTGCAGGTTATTATACTGTTGAATATCCTAATGGGCATACTTGTTTTTCTACAATTAGAAATCCCTCCACAATTGATTTGGTTCTAACGGATTTAGGCGAGCATTGTAGTCAATTAGTTACTCATGCGGACCTCGATTCAGACCACCTTTCAGTAACATTTTCTTTATCCCAAAGTCCCATTGAAAACCCTTTAAAATCAGCTTTTAACATTCAAAAGGCTAACTGGGAGCGATATATGAATTTTATTGAACGTAATTTGAATGTAAACGTTCCACTGAATTCAATAGAAGATATTGATTTGGCTGTAGAAAATTTGACAATTTCAATAGTCAATGCTAAAGCCGCTTCAATACCTAAAGTTAAACATAAATTTAATCAACCTTTAATTGATGATGATCTTCAGTTTTTGATACGACTGAAAAACATTCGTCGACGCCAATATCAACGTACTAGGGATCCTTATTTGAAATTTATTTATTGCGACCTTCAAAAAGAGATCAAACGTCGTTTAAATTTCATTCGTAATGAAAACTTTGCCAAAGCAGTAGAGGACATAAAACCCTACTCAAAGCCTTTTTGGAAATTAACTAAAATTCTGAAAAAGCCCCAGAAGCCAATTCCTACTTTGAAAGACGGGGATAAACTTCTTTTAACGAATGCAGAAAAAGCTCAAAAATTAGCCCAACAATTTGAGTCTGCTCATGATTTTAATTTAAACGTTGTAAGTCCAATTGGTGCTCAAATTTCCCTTGAATTTGATGATATTCTTTCTAAACAAAATGTATTTGAAAGTTCTCATGAGACAAATATTGATGAACTTAAATTGATTTGCAAAAAATTTAAAAATATGAAAGCCCCAGGGGAAGATGGGATTTTCTATATTTTTATTAAAAAGTTGCCTGAAAGCACTTTAAATTTTTTAGTTAAAATCTTCAATAAATGTTTTCACTTGGCTTATTTTCCAAATAAATGGAAAAATGCCAAAGTAACTCCAATTTTAAAACCTGGTAAAAATGCTTCAGAGCCTTCGAGTTATCGACCAATTAGTTTGCTCCCTTCTTTAAGTAAACTATTTGAGAGAGTTATTTTGAATAGAATGATGATTCACATTAATCAGAAATCTATTTTCCCTGATGAACAATTTGGTTTTCGTCATGGACATTCTACTACACATCAACTTTTGAGTGTAACTAATATGATTAACGCTAGCAAATCTGAAGGATATTCAACTGGTGTTGCTCTTCTTGATATTGAAAAAGCTTTTGACAGTGTTTGGCACAAAGGTTTAGTAGCTAAATTAGCTCGATTTGATTTTCCTGTATATCTCACCAAAATTATTCAAAATTATTTGACTAGCCGAACCTTACAAGTAAGCTATCAAAATTCATGCTCTGAAAGGATACCCATTAGAGCTGGTGTCCCTCAGGGTAGTATACTTGGGCCAATCTTATACAATATTTTAACTTCTGATCTTCCTGATGTACCAGAAGGAAAAGGTAGAAGATTATTTGCTGATGATACTTTGCTTTCAGCCAAAGGTCGAAATTTACGGGTGGTACGCAGTAGATTGCAACAAAATTTAAATTCCTTTTTGAATTACTTGAAAATGTGGAAAATTTCTCCTAACGCTTCCAAAACTCAACTTATTTTATTTCCCCATAAGCCAAGAGCTCAATTTTTAAAACCTAATGAAAATCATTCCATAACTTTTAATGGGGTTTCATTAGAATGGTCTGATCACGTGAAGTACTTGGGACTCACACTTGATCGGAATCTTACTTTTAAAAATCACATTGAAGATATTCAATCTAAATGTAATAAATACACTAAATCTCTTTATTCTCTCATCAACAGGAAATCCAGGTTGTGTCTGCGAAACAAGATGTTGATCTACAAACAGGTCTTCCGACCAGCGATAATGTATGCAGTTCCGATTTGGTCTAGCTGCTGCGCGACGAGGAAGAAGGCCATCCAGAGGATTCAGAACAAGGTTCTGAAAATGATTTTGCGGCTTCCACCTTGGCACAGCACCGAAGATCTTCATCGGATTGCGGGCATTGAATCGATCGAAGAGATGGCCAACAAAATCATCTCCAACTTCAGAGGCAAATCGATGCAGTCTTCCATCGCAGAGATTCGTTCTCTCTATAATTAGTTTTAATATAGGATAGTCTTAGTTTTTAGTAGTAAGTTTAAAATATTTTTTGACATTACAGGATGTTCTCCTACATAAAAATACTTGATTGCACTCAGCAAAATTAATGCAAATAAATAAATTATAGTGATTAATAAACTATAGGGCTCTGGGCAGTTCATCATTGAACTGAACACCTAATTTAATGTAATAATGTAATATAAATGTAATGATGAATTGGTACAAATAAAGACATATTTAAAAAAAAAATTAAAAAAAAAAAGTGTTTTTCAATGCGAGCACCAAAAACGAGTAGAATCTTTTTTTTTGTCTCGTCAAGACAATTTAAACCGTGAATTGAACATCCATGTCACCAGAAAACCGAGTTTAGTACATCTGTACTAGCCCAGACTTCTTTGTCGTAATCTTCTGGTACTAACTTTCATGACTGTGCAGTATAAAAATGTTCTACTATGTTTGATTTTTTATTAAAGACGTATTATCAAATATTTCATTTCATTTAAAACTGTATGATGATACCAGTTATGACAAATCATTTATTAGAAGTAGAAGGGAGGTACAGATCCCGTTTTTTTTTTCAACTGTATTGCAAAAAAATAAGCATACCCTTATTCGGATATTTTTCAGTAAAATTTTCCTGTATCAAACAACTTTTAGCAAAAAATTGTAGAAAATTACATTCAGCATAAGGATTTAACACGTTCGTCGCCACGCTCATTTTGGTAGTTTTGCTAGCCGGGCCCAAAGAAATTTTCAGAGAGAGAAATCAAAGAGGGAGAACTCCCATATTTAAACGTGTGGCGAAGCTGAGCGGTAAACTCAAGTAAGAGAGCGTCACCTGCTTTTTGATGTGACGGGGCCCCCCAGGAAATACACCCGTCACCCGAATATGGGTGCCGTGGCGATGAACGTGTTAAGGAGTGAATTCGAAAAAAGTGCAACAATTTGAAAAACAATCTGTCCAGTGGTTTTTGAGAAAACGTCCAATACTGATGTTCAATTACAAATTTTTTTGAGCAGGGTCGAGAAAAATCCAGAAAGGTCCCAGTGGGTGACCCAAAAACGGCTGGAAATCAACTATTCGATCAAAGTTTACATGGAAAATCGTTTAAGAAGTTCTAGATATTCCAATGGTGAGCTACAAAATACGGCGCTCAAATGGTGCGCAAAATATTTCGGGAGGGGTATTTCATAATCGACAGCAAAACGAACTCAATAGCGGTCACCTGGCAGGATCTCAACCCAAAAACCTTTCGTTGACAAGTCTCGCCTGTAAAGTTGAAAAATTTAATTAGTAGTATTTGAGGAGGCTAACGATCTGTGAAAACTGCAAATCATTCAGTGTTACATAACGATTGACACGACTAATGGCTTAAAATACAAAGAAGACTACCTCCAAATGAGACCGTTGAAGAGCACATCAAAAGTTTCCACAAAATTTATACTCTAATTAAGTTGGATCTGGAATCGTGCCATAAAGCAAAATCTGTGGTGGAGTGATGAAACGTCAAATATGTTGTTTTTGTGCCGATGGAGGACAATCAGCTTAATTTGTCATAACTTAGACCAAATTCAATATTTTGAATGTTCAGGAAACAGAAAACGTTATCAAAAATGGCCTTAATTTGAAAAAGGGTTGCTCATAGTATGGATTAAAGATGGCGTACGTATCGCAAATTGAAGTCGTAAAACTTCTTTATTTGACGCCATCTTGAAACCACTTGGTATATCATCACAAAAATTTGCACATGTAAACATTACATTACCAAATAGCTTGGCCGAAAATTCACTAATTTCCATATATGCATTCAAAAGTTTTTCCCAAAACGAAGTGTTTCATTTTTCTCGAATACACTCCTTATTTACTTATTATGGCTTCAATGCGGAAAAGTTTGGTCTAAAGCTTTGAGGAAAAAACAGTATTCATCTGTGCCGATGATTATGAGTTTAAAAACTGATAAGTTTAATGATACAGGATGGTCATTATTGAAAAACAAAAAATTGTTGAAATAAATTCAAACACAATGAAACAATTGAGTTTCATGACAGGCAGAAATCAGTTACTGAAACAAATCAATGATTTTGATAAAAAAAAAAGGAGCTTCCCCTTTTTTTTATTTTTTTCCCATAAACCATAAAAAATTAAGATTTCTCGTTTTCAATCAAACTTCTTGCTTCAAAAAATACTAAATTAAGAAGTGTACTCGAAAGAAAAAAAAACTTTGTTTTGTTAATAACGTCTGCATGGAGAATATGGAACAGGGAATCTAAAAATCATTATTCCCCGATAGAATTTGCCGATCAAAACACCCGTGAGAGAGATTTTCATCAGCAAGAACACTATACTAGCGCTTATCAACTTCAATTTTGCTTTCCGATTCAAATTTATCGTCTCTTGTAACGTTAAGGATAAGTTTTCGCTCCCAGACGAGAGAAAATTTCTCAATATTTTGCATGGAGTTAAGGGCGCGGAGAGTCAGAATGGACGTAAGTAGATAGAAAAAGCACTCTCTATGCGTTTGTTTTTTCGTTCGCTTCCAGTTTTATCGGAGAATATTCTCAGAACTAGAACTGAACGAGAGAAAATAATTTCGGACGAGTTATCTTGATCGGCATTGGAAAGGGATAAGAAGTCATCGCGTTCTCGTATTTATCGCTAAGTGTTACACAAGTGATAAACCAGTTATCATTATCAGATCAGCTAGATTTGCTTCCCTGATATGGAATGGGTTTGTGAGATTTTGTCCGATACAGAAGGTCATTCAATAAATTGTTTGAATAAGATCACGAAAAATTCAAGAAAGTCCCAGTGGGAGACTCAAAATCAGCTGGAAATCAACTATTCAACAAAAGTTAATACGGTGAAGTGTTGTATGAATCCTGAAGGGTCCAGAAGTGTGCTAATTCATACTCTTTTTCACTTTTCATGAACTGAAGACGATTGATTACATAATGATAGGAACCTCTAATGTTTCAAGCGCAAATAAAAAATTAGAATTGGAAAAGTGACAAAACAATTTTTTTTACTAGGTAGTTTATCTAACTGCATTTCTGCAAGAGAAAAAGCTCCCCCCATAAAAATAAACAAAATACGGTGGTCAAACCGTTCGCAAAATATTTGATCCACTAGCGAGAAGATATTTTTAAAAATTACATAATGTACACCAAAACGAACTCTTCAGCAGGCACCTGAAAGGTTTCCGGCCAAAAACCTTTCGTTGAAAAGTTTGGCCTGGATGTTCTGGAGATGAACAAAGAGAAAAAAAAGGAAATTTGATGTCTAGCACTTGAGGTGGTTGACGATCTGTGAAAGCAACAAATAAATCAGTATTACATAACTATTTATTCATGGAGTGGCTTAAAATACAAAGAAGATTGCATCCTAATTCGACCTTTTCCACTTAATAATACTTCCATAGATCCTACAAAGTTGATACTATTATTTCGTTGGATCTGCAATGGTGCAGCTTCTCAAAAACAGGAGTGAATGATAGAAAGTAAAATTTTTTTTTGTGTCGAAAAAGGACAATCTGTCAAAATTATCATAACTCAGCAAACATTTTTGTAGCTCTATTTTATGCTGTTTTGATATACATACGTCCGATATACACTATAGGGTGATTGTATGAAAATTTAAAAAACAGCATTTACCTACTAAAGTGGGGGCAATATACTTACAGCAATTTCATTTATTTCTAAAGCGACGAAAACTACAAAAATTCCGACACCTTATTCGTACCTATCGAAATAATGCAAATTTTGCTCTCATGGCAATGCATTGCCTTAAAATCGTTGCCAGCGACAACATTTTCCATTTCTCTCGTTGGTAAATATAATTCAATTCCCATCCGATTATTAGCCATCTGGATGCACTGCTGGTTGTAGAGAGGACATGACGATCTTTTTCTGACTTAAAGCTCGCGCGGGAGCAAAATCATTTCAAAATTTACAAACATGGCGGACTGTCTGTCATATCTGATTTAAACTGACTTCAGACGCCATTTTATAAAATTTTTTGACTATGCAGTTGAAATTGCCAAATGCAACACCATTGTAAACGACTTAAGTTATCATTTCTGATACGATTTCATGTTTGCTGGGCAATCTAAAAGTATTGATTGGTTTTTGAAATTAAGCTTCAAAAAACCAAAAAAGTTATAAAAATGCGTTGAGTTTTAAAAAAGGTTTTTTATATATACATTATAGGTGGCGCATGTGGCGCCAAAAAAATGGAATTCGATGAACTTCTTCATTGAACGCTATCTGAAAAAAACCACTTGACAGAATGTCTAAAAAATTTGCACATGTAAACATTACATTAGCAGGTAGCTTCACTGAAAATTTCACCAATTGTCATGCATGCATTCAAAAGTTATTCACAAAACAAAGTGTTGCATTATTTTCGAATACACGCCTTCCTTATTAATTTGGAAAAATTAACAGTTTAAACCACAGATGAACTTGAACGGCATAATTCATCGAAAACAATTTAAAAAATATACCGTGATTCGGGGCTTGTGATAAAGCTCTATTGGCAAGTCTGTTGTCTTCTGAGCCGATGTCCGCGAGTTCGAGCCTAAGAGTAAACATCGAACACAGTTGTACCGGATAAGTTTTTCAATAACGATCCGCCAACTGCAACGTTGATAAAGCCGCGAATGCCATAAAGATGGTAACACGACTATAATCAAAACAAAAATACCGTGATTCAAAAATATTTCAAAGTAATTTTCAAAAACATAAACAGCTTTGAAACGATATCTTGAAGTTCGGTACAAGAAAAATCTGGGAAAGTTAAAAATTTCAAAATTGAATATCTGAAGACATAAAATGCTTTTGAAATAGAATTTATATCAATTAATATAGGTAGAGGAGAATGGGGTATCTGAGGCAATTTTTTTTGTTCCATAACTTCATTATAATAATACATAAAATAACATGAAAGATAGCATAATAACCATATGAAGATATTTTTGTAAGGCACTTTTGGTTTCTCACCAATGCAATTTGCGGGTGCTTGATAAATTATATAAGTAAGTTTTTTAGGCTAGTTCAAGAAAAGAAGCATATGATGGATGCTGGCCGAATACCGCGAAAATAACGTTAAGCCGAATGTTCGGCACACCGAATAGTTGAGCTAAGTATTCGGCCGAATAAGCCGAATAGGCCGAATATTTATTACTTTTAACTTATACGATAACAGTCTTGTCAAATATTTTGCCTTATGTCTGATAAATTATAAAATATCCACAAGTAATGTTTGAAAAAGCTACAAAATCATCAAAAACTTATGGTTTCAGTAAAACATCTTAGATGTTTCGGGGTAGTTTTCATAGTAGATAGCGTTATAATTTGATTATCGTTTAATCCATGTTCTTGATGTATCCAGGCTTGCCCATACATCCAGTTAAGAATTTAAAAAAAATCAAATCTGACCAGAATGGCAAGATATTATTTGAAACCTGCCGTATTTAACCAGGATTTAATCAGGTTATTTGCTAAATCAAATAAAAAAAACTCAAATTTCTTTTTAATTTTTTTTTAGATTTTTCGTTCAAAAACTATTTTTTTGAGTAAGTTCAAATAGAACATCCATTTTTTTCAATCCTAAGATACGATTTTAAATCCGAAAAACATGCTTCAGAAAAAGACTGTAGATTAACTACAGAATGCCAGAAAAATTTTCTTTCAGTGTCCTAGAAAGCTTAAGGTAGAAACTACACGCTGCGCGCAAGCATACATATATTTCAGATCATGACCTCAAACAATGTAAAAAAAATGGTGTAAAAACCGTATTTTTCAATCAATGGACCGTTTAAATTGTTTAGGCCACACCAGATAAATTTTGAAATTAGGACTGGAAACTCAATCATTTTTGCATTTTTAGATTTTTAAAATATGGAACACCGAATTCTTGAGGAATTTCTAAAGATAGCTGCTTTTTCAACTATTTGTCAATTCAATTTATTAATTTGCAATTTCTCAGACTCTCTAAAGCTTAAATTTAACTTTGCATTGTATTTATAGTATATGAACGCCAAAGTTCCGCAATAAAACTAAATCACCAGAAAGACAATTTTATACCAATTCCAATTTAGTGCTGCGATACCTTACAAAAAATATAAAAATTAAAAATGGTTGATACATACTTTCTGAAAATTTATGAAATAGTCAGCGCAAACCAATATTCACACTCACATCATCAAAATCTGTAGAATGAAAGACTAGGGCTTACAACTGTAAGATTGTTGTTTGTTATTATTGTTATTTTTATGTGATTATTTTCAATATAGTTTTTTTGTGAATATAAATTATTTCAAAATGGTATAAAGCCAACAAACTTGAAACTTATTTTTATTTGTTTTAAGTTTTTATTTAAATAAGAGTAATCGATTTGACAAGCAAATAAAAATTCAATACATTTGAAAAAAATGTTTGTTTTTGTTCATTTTGACAGTTTGATTCTATGAAAAACGTTAATTCAATTCAATTTTTTTTTTCAAATAATTAAATTATATGATAATTTTCAAAAAGGCATGAACATAAAAGCAGTGCTGCAAATTTTCAGTGCCAGCTTTCAATATTCAATTGAGTTTATTGCAGTGTATCGGTCAGTTCAATTCTAACTGGATTCATACGAGAATGAACAGAAAGCTCAATCCCGAAAGCACTCTGCACACTCATTCACCAATCGGAGACACCGATTGTTAGTATACATTCAGGCTCTTTGCAGGTTCATGAGATTAACAAATCTTCATTTTCAGTTTCAGGCAAACAATGCTGATAGTAATAAAAGCTTCATTTCAATATCATTAGGTTTAGTCGAATGGTAACAAAACTTGGGCGAATCGACTCGCTAGGCTTGTGGAAGAAACTATGTTTACGACAATCAACGATGAAATTAATTATTGAAAAACCTTTCAAAAATGCGTGTTTATTTGAGTATTCGGTCACTTGCATGTGATGTCAAATTTTTCATATTGAATTTCTTGAACTGCTCAACATTTTTTTTTAAATTTTTTTTTTTTCCTGAAACTTATCAAAACCCATTACGATTGCAGGTTAATATTATGGAATACTTATGAATTTGCTAGTGAAACTTATCCGAATGCAATAAAATTGATTAATTCATAGGGTGGTCATTTTATTTATCACAAGGATGATTTGAGAAAAACTTGAGAAAAACTTAAAACACTATGTGCAGATAATTCGTCATAAAAATAGACAAAACATTTTGTCATTGTCAAAAGTCATTGTCGCCAAAATACTACCCTTGAGAAAGTTGTAGTAAATTCTGCATCAGCAAGAAATTTCTAACCTGCGAAGACTCGCATCCCTCATCTGAAAAATCGTTTAGTCATAGCGGTTTACAAATCGTGTTTTCATTTCAAATTCCAATTGCAAAAATGGCAAAAACAAATGTCTACCGAAATTGTCAGCAACTTTTGCTGACACTGATTGAATGCAAACGCTGCATTCACTGATCGAATACAAAGAGCGAAAATCGCTATCGCAGCAGTCGAGCGAAACAAGTTTGTTCTGGTTCACGAATGAGCTTTCAACTGACTGACAGATATATCGACAAAACTCGACGAAAGCATGAGAATGACTGAGTCGATCAGAAGCTTTTGAATTGGTTGACGTCTCGGCTCCATTCATGTCAGCTTGAGCTTTCTACACTGATAGAAATTCAAAGTCTTTCTTATTCCGTGCTTTCGGAAAACTGCAGCACTTAAAGTAATTGATTTCAAACGGTTTTTTTCCTTTTCATTTGGCTGCAATGCGGATTGGTCTTGGAGACCATTCTAAGCGTACATCTTCCAATGATCAGATGGTTAACAACTCACAAGAACTAAAACGACCATCTCACAGAAAGTGTACTATGTATGTCGTAGCCAGGAGTCGAAAAATAAAATATCGTATCAACTTAAGTTTCCTCATTTATAATTTGAGACTAAGGAATGTTTATCCTGATAAAAAGAAAACAATTGCAATCCCAAAAAGATTCCAAAACAACGACACGTGTTTTTCGTGTCCGAGCGGGGTACGAAAAACCATGCTTCGATCCATCCATGTATCATTGTATAGATCAATGCAAAGTCAGCCTATCGACTTTGCTTCTTCTAGACAATAATACGGTGTGGGTCAAATGGTCTTGTGCGACAAGAAGTTTTCTCAAATCACACTCTTGGCTCATTTTCAACACCTTTCATGCTTCTTAATCTAATCTATCCGTCTATAATTTTCATTTCTTCCATTTGATATTCTTCTTATTAGAATGTATAGTTAACCGAAATGCCATTAACCATTCAATTAAATGATTTTATATGTTGAAACGTTGTTCAAAACTAAAAATCTTAATTTTTAATTGGAATTTTAACTATACGTTCTTAATTTTGAAAGTAAAACTTTTAAAACAAGAAATCATAAATTTGATTACAAGAGTCGAACTATTTTCAAAAATAATTTATCGTGAAACCAACTTAGAGGATTGTTTGATTTGATTTCATTTAAAAACAATTAAAAAAATACTGGGTATCGATTTCTTTTTCAAAAAATACTGGTTGTCTGTTTTGTGAAGCTCGGAGAACGGGAAGTATGATTTTATTTCAAAACTCGAGGGTACGGCATGTTTAAAGAAACCTTAACCAATCAATTGAGACCGCGAGGCTTTCTCCAAAGTTCCGGAAGTGGGAAAATTCCGAATTAACCGCAAGGTTTTTTTTTCATTTATTTGAATGGTTTTCAAAGGTAGGTACATAGATTCTACTCCCATTACGTTCATTCTTCTTCGAATTTCCGTGTCCCTAACCCCCTTCTCAGGGGAAACGGTTCTGTCAGTCGAGTTATGCTGTCTTGAAAATTTTCAAACACACAAAAAATAAACTCGTTAAAAAGTCTTTCACGATGGTTTCCGGTCGTTTGCTTTTTCAGCAGCAGCAGCAGCAGCAAAGTCCGGATCCGGCCGAACGACCGAACGGAAAGTAATTTGGGATTCTTAGGGTGAAACTTTTCTTGAGGCCCCATTGATAACAGCTAGTAGCAGTTAGTGTGTTCTTGGTCTTCCCATCCCCTTCTAATTTTTTACCTGCTTGTTGAGGAAGGACCACCTTCCATTGAGCGGGAAGCAAATTTCAATCAACCCAGTCCGTACTTCACGTTTTCGAGGAAACCTTGCAGTTCATCCAAGGGACTGGATCCTTCCCAAAGACCGGTGCTAATGTCGATAATGTTGATTTAACATCTTTCAACATAATCGAGGGACCAACTTGTGTGTGATGTAGCCAAGGGTTAATTCCCCAACTTTCTCAAATTTTGTCATCCTAAACACATCTCTGACCGAACATCCCTCGATCAACTTTGGCGATAAAAATTTCCATCGGAAATTTCCAATTAGTAAGTAGCAGCAAAAGTTTAAGAAGAGGCCCATCATGAAACCGACCGCAAAGCTGTCTGGCACTTGAGCTTCGTTCTCCCTGCCTAGGTGGGAGCTTATCGATTCATCTTCTCTTAACCAGAATCAACTTAAGGTATGAAGGAAGTCTAGAAGATGTCGGGAATATGTAGGTATAGTTTAGACAAGAGTTTAAAACAAGCCGAGCTGAACTGAAAACTGTCTAACTAGGTCCTCGAAATCGGGCTCGATAAAAGAAAGTTTCCAGTCACAGCCACAGCTAGGTTCGTTGTTGGGAAAATTTTCAATGGACGATATTTGGAAGGACGTGAAAGGGGTTGAACGGGGATCCATGAATTGAAACAAAACATCGCCCGGGGATTACCCGATAGGAACTGTTCACTTATTCAAATTGATCAAAAGGGCCTTGTCGAGTATTCACGTTTGTTTTAAATAGAGAGAAAAAAATTCCGAAAATGTGAAAAAACTTAAGGTTGAAAAAAGAATAAATAAAAAATGTTTGAGTTTTCTTCTTACAACCTATGTTTCAAAATTTCAATGATAAAATGTTGCATAAATAATACACGACGTTTTGCAGTATGAGGACATGTGTGAAAAGTTGCAGGCCATGTCTATTTTCCTTAAAAATATTGATTGATGTTAAAATACACTAAATTACTTTTTGGGGTTCGTGCATTCTTCCATTTCGGTAAGATATTATATTGATGTGGCAATACATGGAAATTGTTAATCTTTATTTTTTACTTTGGTTTAATCTTAAAAAATTACTCAATTCCTCAACGTCATAAAGCAATGTCCAAAATAATTTAAAATATTTTAACTGCTTTTTTTTTGCGTTGCTGAAACTGCAGTAAACTACTAATAAAGTTTCTCTTATCACCATTCCTTCAATCACACCGTAAAGCCGACCGGCCGTGCATTTGAATACTCTCTGGAGCCACTGTTGCGTTTTTTTTTTGTAGCAATTGATTCCTGCTTTAGTTGTTCTCTCCTTTTTTGAATCTTTTTTTTATATTTCTGAATAACTAACAATCGATTTTTTTTTATTGCGTTTTCGTTTTCAAGATTTGAACGTTGGTTGAAAAATATAAATAAATGATAGAAACGTATTTTCATCATTTTCAAATGCTTCGATTAAAAAAAAATACACACAAATATTTATTTCAATAGTTCATTTTGCCATAACTCAAAAAAATCGTAGAAAATATTCCTAAAATGTAACATATGGGTTCATAGATTTCAAATGGCAAATAGACTATTTACAAGGGAATGTATTAATTGTTAAGCACGCTGTTAATGGGTGTCCCACATCAAATTGCATCACAGTAAAAACGCTGTACAAATTTATCCAGTTTACCGATTCTTTTCAAACTTTGTTTGGTATTTTTACTTGATTTTAATTCAATGCCATATTCGTACAATCGTACATTAGGCCCAACTCTACCCAAAAGATTTAGCGCGCAACATCTGAAAGCAGCTTCTTCTGTACACAGACAATCATTTTCGTCATTTCTTCCTCAAAATTTACATTTTCATAATTTTCACTGAACGCCTGCTTCAAAATAGCTAAGCATTTTTCTATGGTTCAGGTGTTTTGGGAGAATTTATGTTATTGTATACAAAAATAGTATTTTTAGCTTCATATCATTTCAGTTTAGGGTATTCTTTGAATAGTGGAACGAAGAAAAAAAAGTCGAAATGTTACAGAAGACCACCCTACAGCTTATTTTGGACTTTCAATTGACCAAAGAATGCAAATAGCTAGAGGGCTTAATAAATAACTCCTACAGAACGCAATGTGAGTCATTTTGAGTAAACAGAGTACAAACGAAAAAAAAAAAAGATTTTTTACAGTGCAGGCCAAAGTTTAAAGGGACACCACTATCCCTAGTATATAATTTGTGCTAGCCATCTTCCCTAAAAAGGAAAGTTATTTCGAAAATCTGAAAAATTCGTTAAGGGTCCTAAAAAAGGATATTTTTAATCATGATGTTCCATGTATTGACCTTACATAAAAAATACTTAGTTTTAATAGTAATCAATTATTAAGGGTGCGTATTTTCATAAGGGCATAGTTTAGAACCTATATTGAGTGTTTCCAACATGTATTTTCAGCTTTACGCAAATAAAATACAAGTAAACACAGCAAATTTCTAACTATTGTACTGCTGACGATACTAGAGTTATGCCAGAAAATGTTAAAAAATCAGATCCAGATACCAAGAGCTCGTATGCAGAAGATAAGTTCTAGGTATCTGGAGGCTTATAAAAATGATTTTATGGCTACCTGAAAATGCAACTTATTTAAATATATCTGGGATCACGCTGTTTGAAACTGTATAGAACGAGAAGCTTAGTTTTTTTTTTCAAAAATACATGAGGGCCTTGAAAAGAGCGAATCCAATTTTTCCATTCTGTCCTAAAGAATGAGAAACTCGTTGAATATTCAAAAATTCTAGTTTTTTTTTTAATTTAACAAGTTTAGCTAAATATTCACAGAGCAGTTCATGTTTTTGATACACAAACCTTTAACTTGTAAGTTAGTTTTCACTGAATCATTGTGCTGCTTTCCATCCGTTTGAATAATGGGCAATTTCTTTGAAATAGGTTCGATATTGCTCAAATTCTAATAAAAAATTTAATATAATTACATTCCGTTCGTTTCTTATGCTGTGCAACCTTGTTTGAATGAAAATTATCATTAAGGGGAAAATGTACCAAATAACTATGGGGTTTGAGGCAGCAGAAAGTAAAAATTGAACTTTTTCAGCGCACTTATTTATGGTTACTGGTTAAGAACTCACAATTTTACTAAGCCCTCCCCATATTTACAACATATTATCTCGCACCACTGACAACCGCGTTTGAAAACTTAAAACATTTCTTTGATAAAGAGAACAAATTGATTGTCTACAGAAAACATATTTTCGGTCAATTCGAAATTCCGCGGATTAAAGCTTTTTCAAAAGAAAATTCCATATTTGAAAACTGTCAATTTTTTTTGTGTCTTCTTTATTTGAAACGTCTCATATCTTTGGGTTTTAAGGAGCCAACCTCAAAAAACTGTTATTTGATTTGTATTAAAAATGATAAAATTATTTTAATTGTTAAACAAATGAAAAATGAAGTCCCGCATTGTCTCTAGCTTTGTTTATTTTAATATAAGATCTGATTTTGGATCCTAAAAACTAGATTAAAAGGTGTCCAAGCATCTTCAAGCACCGTTGCTAGAGTTAAAGCAAAAATAAATTAAAAAAAACAGCCAGTATATATTTAAAAAAAACAGCCACAGGAATGCGATACAGCTCTAAGTTTTACATTAGACTGGCCCATAACATAAAAAATCTTTATTTTCCACGCGGCACCCCCTAGGTTGGTGCAGTTAGGTGAAAAAATGACTTTCTGAAAGTTTCAGGTCATTTGGAAGAAGCACGAGCTGGCGCAAAGGAATTGAAATTTGTATGGAGATTTTCGGCAAAATGTATGAAAAATCGACATACTTTCACTCTTTGTGTTTTAAAATATGTTTCCAGTATGCTAGAAATCTCAGAATTTCAGGAATTGTAGTTCAAGTAATTACAAACAAGTTTGTAGAAGATTGTGACGCGATACGAGTTGACTGTGATGAGTTATCCGCAATTGAATGTGTGATTTTTTTCGCATTTCATCGTTATATCGTAAACGGTGTATTATTAGTACTGGATTATTAGTACTAACTTGATCGCATTGCCAAACAACGAGAATAATAGATAAAAAGTTTGTATCTTCGGCAAAGTTGTAGCTTATTTTATAACAAATATCTTTGCAAAAAGTTTAAAGAATGGTTTGAGAAATTATAAACTGCTGCATTGTGCGACGACTCGATCAAGTAAGTGCGATTATTAGCCCATACACCGTTCACGATATATCAATGAAATGGGAAAAAAATCCCACATTCAGATGCGGATAACTCATCACAGTCAACTCGTATCGCGTCACAATCTTCTACAAACTTGTTTGTAATTGCTTGAACTACAATTCCTGAAATTCTGAGCTTTCTAGCATACTAGAAACATATTTTAGAATACAAAGAGTGAAAGTATGTTGATTTTTCATACATTTTGCCGAAAATCTCCATACAAATTTCATATCCTTTGCGCCAGCTCGTGCTTCTTCCAAATGATCTGAAACTTTCAGAAAGTCATTTTTCCACCTAAATGCACCAATCTAGGGGATGCCGAGTTGAATTTTTTTTTGTAAAAATCATCCCATACAAAGTTCGGCCAGTCTATTTTACATTAATGATAATTAATCAAATATTTAAAAGTAAATTTAATTAATTGAAATTTTGTCGGTTCAAACCTGATTCCTTCCATTTCGAAATTTGGCTCTCGATAAAACTTCTTTATTAATTTTGTTGAATAAAAGACACAAGAATTAAATACCCTGCAATTCAATTCCATGAAAAATATTAGCGAATGAAGAAACATTTAATCTTTCCGTAATCAAATTGCAGGGTATTAAATTCTTGTGTCTTTTATTAAACAAAATTAATATAGAAGTTTTATCAAGAGCCAAATTTTGAAATGGAAATAATCAGATTTGAACCGACAAAATTTCAATTAATTAGAGCTGTATCGCATATTCGATTGGCTGAATATTCGGCACCGAAAACCATCAAAAAATTGTCTATTTAAAATTTCACACAATAACAAATCTATCAAACTTCTCAAATGATATTGGATAATTGATGAATTATCTAAAAGTAATAATGGAAAAGCTACGCAATATCCAAAAAATTCTGATTTCAAATAATCATCTTAGATGTATTCGGATTTGTTTCCCGATCAGGAGAGCATAACAAAATTTCTACTCAAACCCATCTTATTGAGATATCATTATTTTACTCAGATATAGGTTTAGTAACGAAATCTTCGATATTGTCGGTTTGAAATAAAAATCCTAACTCATTTAACACATACAGTTATTCTTCTAGCCTGCATCGAAAGCTAAAAATAAGCCTGTGACAGCTCATCGCTAGCTTTCCTGTATACACTTATTTTAATTCAATTTAATATCTTCGTTTCAAAGAAAGATTTAACAGATACAAATGTATATGTTTGAAAAAAAAACTAATATTTATAAATTATCAAAAAAAAATTGATACTTTTATCACCGGAATCTGATTTTGATCTGACTTATTTTCATTTATTGAAACTTTGTTAAAGAACACAATTCAGCAAATCATAAGTTTTGGTAACTAACGTAAAACTGGAATTCTCACAAACTTTGAAGGCTTCTCGACAGTTGATTATTGATTTAAAAATTTGAATATTTTAAAATTATTCTTTGTATCCCTTGAAATATTAATATTTTTTTAAATGAAATAAATCCTTGAATACAAAAAGGCCCATTAGAGCAAAATAGTCAAATTTCAATTTGGTAGATCTGTATTAGAATAATAACATGTATGCTTTTTTTGTCTAAAACTAATTAAGAGAGTTTAGGTCTGTCATTAAACATAAACTAAATAATGACTTTAAAAAAAACTTTAATATTTTGTAAGGAGAATATTAAAGGTTTTAATGGTGGTAAATTGAACTGAAATGCATCATAAATTATTTTTTCTTCTTTATTCCCAGCAGAAAAGAACAAAAGAAAAAAAAACAAATAATTTGCAAACCATTTTAGATCCAAGATTCACTGATAAATTGGAGTCATTGCACAGTTAAACATTGAATTTTTATAAAAGGACATGTTTTTGGTACATTATTGATGGTTGATCGTATAGGAAAACCGGAAAAAACCCGGCAGTTTGAAAATGGCAATCTGCTGACTGCCATAAAATATTTTCAAGGTTGATATTATTTAGTTATTCTTGTATGGGCTTTTTGTTTCAATTTAAGTTAAAAAGATTCTATTTAAGTTAAGAAGATTTCATATTTTCTTCTGATCGAGTTCACTGCAGGGGAGAGTGGGGATACTAAATCCCCTTTTCTTATTTTCACCATATCTTTTTGGAAAAATTTAGCAACTCGCACTCTTTTACATTTTCTGACAGCGTGTAACTTCAAGTTTTTATGCTCCTAAAATAAGAACGATACTTGAACTCGTAGATGAACTAGAAGCAATTTCGTGGGAGTAAAAAAATTGCGATATTTTTTAAGTTGAGGGAGACTTGATCCTTTATTCAGGGAGCCCTAATCCATGGAAAAAAATCAAACAAAACCCCAAGATAGATGACCAATGTGGTCGATTCTACCATCCATTAATGGGATGTTTGTGCTCATGAAAAAAAAACAGAACTCAAAAAAAACCTTTTTCGTAATAAAAATAATTGTGTTTTCGAGATGATTTGTTTTCAATAACTACAAAAAGATATTAGTAGAACTATCAACATTTAAGGTAAACTAATAATAAACAGTGCGAAATTGAAAAGCGAAAAAATTCACACATGCAATTGAAAACATGCAAAGAAAGTTTTCAACATGCTTCAACAAAGTTCGGAGGTTTTTTAAGAAATTTCTAAGTAAATGAAACTTAAATATATCATTTTACAGGAAGATCATCCATATTGAAAAGGGGGATAATCTTCAATAGATATTTTCATTAGATAGGGGATGGAAAAGATATAAAAAAAAAACATTTTAATCTTTTGAACATAAAACTATTAGGCCAAAACTATTCAATCTTCCTAAGAAATGGTGGTTGTAAAAATGTTTTTCATGAAAAGATGAATTAGCATACCAGGAATTTCCAATAATTAAAATCTTAAAACTATAAATTTTTCGATAATACGAAAACGATGAACAGTGAATATTCTCAATAAAAATTTTAAAATGACTATCAAAACTAACATGGCCAAACTTGGGCCAAATTGCTTATAATGATGAGTATACAACTTCCAAAATTTCGAAAAGTCAAACGATTTATTTTTATTTATTCTAGTATCAAAATAAAATATAATTTTGTACTTGTAGGATGTTAAAATATCACAATTCATATCAAAAAGTCCATGCATGCAATCATAACTGAATCATTAAACCCCTAGATAGCTTTGCATCAAGATAATAACTTAATCGGATAGGACTTAGACCACTGTAAACAAAATTCTTGCAAACAAAGGTTATATGCTGTTTTTGTCTTGTAAATATCAGCCTTTAACTGCCTCCTGACTCGTACTCAAATTTTCATGCAGTGTTTCCAATTGAATCAATTCTTGAAAAGTTGTAGGGACAGCCAGGAGATTTATTTTGAAACAGTCATTAACTTCTATAACTGACGTTTAAACACGTCCTACCAATTAAAGTAAGTCGAGAGCAAACTCACGGCGGCATCTTAAGAAAACGTTTCTCGGCAGCAAACAAGAAGTGCCCAACCATAGAAGGAATGAGGCAGTCAGCCGGCTGGCATTACATTTTCCACCATCCATAGCCTGGGCCATGTAAATTTTATCAACTTTTGCCTGCCTTCCTGCCTGGCTGCTGTGAAAGTGTGAAACGAGATTGTGTTTTGTTTGCAAACTTAACGGAACAACAATAAACAACAATTCCTTGCTCGCCCGGTTTTTTTTTTTATTTTCTAAGAGAACACTCCATTCATTTCTCTCAAAGTTGGGGAAGTTGGGCGAGAAAGAAAAACCAAATCAAAAGACCAAAAGTTAACTCCAATTGTTATGATTTTGTTTTGAAAGGCTACTTGGGGAGAAAAGATTCCCAACTCTACTGAAGGGAGGAACTTCCAATGGGGCAAATTTTAAAAGCCCAATCGGAAGAAATCCGGACAACCGGAATGACCTTCCTCTCGATTCGAAGGCCGAAGGGAATTTCGTTTGTTATTTTTTGTCATTCATTTTGGTTTTATGTGACCGTATTAAGTGGGACAATAAAGAAGTCATTTATTTTCGACTCGTTCTTTTAAGTTTTCGGAGCTCCGGGCCCTTTGTTTCGCTTTAGTGTCATTTAGCAAAACTGGTTTATCTTGATTTGGGGTCTGTGGGAGGGAACAATCGATTTTGCGATAACTTCACCCTCAGGGGTAAAAACTTTTGACTAAAACCAGATTTGAAACGGTTAAATCTATGATAAATCTATCAAATGGGATTTTAAACATTTTTGTTCTGTTTTTTTTCCTCTTTTTCCTACAGGTAAGAAAAGTCTGATGAAATGGAAGGGAGCCACCCTGATGTCGGAGGAGGACGATGAGACGGTTTCTACGAGTGCCAGCAATGAAACGCCCAGTCAGGATGGAGCGACAACCACCACAACAACTACGGATAGCTCCTTTACCGGGACCCTAGATAGTGGAAGTGCTGCTGATGGAGACGGGGATGGTACCCTGCAAGCTACCCCAACCGATACGTTGGAATCGAGCCTGGCGGCCACTCTAGGGACGGCCAGCACTACGACACCTACCACCGAGAGGGATTTACTGTCGGCCGGTGGGTTTGGAGTCGATGGTGATGGAAATAAGGTAAGTTCAGAATATTTTTTGAATGGAAAGAAGCTAACATTTCAATATTTTATTATCTAACTAGTCAAACTCAACTGAGAATAATCTGAGACTGCCTACTTAAAAAAAATAGAAAACATGAAATTAAATAAACAGTTATTCAAACTAAATGATCGACATTAAAATCCTATAAGATATTTTATCACTGAAAAAAAATTGTACGGTCGCCATGCTAAAAGAAAACATACATTAAAAACAAATCAAAAAAAAGGTGATATGGTCGGTATTCGGATACACCTTAAGAACTTGATAAAACGAAAGTTTCATTTAAAGTTGTGTTTTGAATTTTATGTTTGTGGTACTAAGCAAATTGTGCACATTATTTTTTTTTGGAAAATAAAAGTTTTAATTTAAGACTATGCCAATGGCTTGTACCACTTAGTATCGGGGTAAAACAATTTCCGATATCTTTTTGAGAAGTTTACGTACAAAATTTGTAACAATATGTTTTGGTAGGGTTTCTATTAAATTTTCAGAAAACATTACGAGAATAATTTTTTTTTTGCAGCTCTGATGATTTTTTTCACTATTCCGTCGTATCTTTCAACCAATTTTTGCTCAGTTTTGGTCATTTTTCCACCACTTTGCTTTATCAGTTGATGTTTTGGTTTACGCTTGACTATTTCCCAATATCTTTCGATGGGATTAAACCATGGGGCACAGTTCATCAAAATAATACTTCTTTCATCTTGAGGTTTGTTGAATAATTCTTCTGACCAAGTTTGCCCGGATATTGCGGATGTTGCCTAGATTTAGAATTTAAAAAATTTGGAATCAAACCAGGTGATTTTGCCAGGTTTTTCAACCAAATTGCTGAGATTTTCCCAGCCCGGATGAATGTAAGAAAAATTCTGGCAACCTTAAGCAAGATTTTATCACTCTCTGGAGCCACTTTTCAAGATGTTGTTTAGCCAGCTGTTCAACGAAAAATAATAAAACTTGTTATGATTTTTCTTGTCATTTCTCATGATTTCAATTATGATATTAAATAATTTTAAACATTACATAGGTTGGGAACATCAGGAACAGAGGAAAAAGAATCATGGACCATCAGCAGGGGGAAGTGTTCCTTGCCGATTGACGATATGAACAACATATCTAATCAGTGCAGGGCCGTAGGAAGTACCGGCTCATGGGGGGGGGGGGCATCTGATGACAATTTTTTTCCTAGTATATTTTTGCTTCAACAGTGCATGTACAAGTGAAAAAATGTATATTTACTAAGCGAAAATTATTCAGATTAAAATTATTTCGCATTAAAAGCTATTTATTTTGGAAAATAAGTCCTAGGAGTTGCCAATTTATTTCATGAAGCCCTAAAAAAATATGTCAGCTGATTGCAGAAAAAGTTTTCCAATGACTGATGTGCCAATTGCATCGTTGATAAAAGTCGCAAGTGATACAATGATGTAAAACCGACTATAATCGGAACAAAAAAGTATCGAGTATCAAACTTTGCGTTGGGAGTCGCCGATATTGTCGTTATTATGCATCAGATTGAAGTGGATATTTGCTTACATGGGTTTTTAGGAACGGGCAATCCATTTCTGGTATTCATCACTACAAACGATGAAATGTGATGAAAAGTTTTTCAAATTTAAACTTCCTTTCCGCTCATTTCTGGTATAAAATTTTGGATCAAGGGTCGGCCGTAGAAGTCGTCCATATTAACTGTTCCCTGTTCTCGCGATATTATGCACCGGATTGAGATAAAAATTGGCGCATGAGACGGCCACATGTTTTTGATTATGCAATTATGTGTGAAGGAACGGCCAAAGGAGTCGTCCTTATAAATTGTTCACTCTTTTCGCGATATTGTCGTTATTAAACATTGGATTGACATGAAAATTTGGGCAATTAATTTAAATAAGGGGTAAATGATTTCCGGTTCCAACTTTTGGGTCAGGGGTTGAAAAAAGGCGTCATTCATATCAACTGTCCATCGTTTTTGCGATATTGCTGTGATTAAGCATCAGACTATCATGATATTTTGCTCATGAGAGTTTTTAGAAAAGAGCAATTGATTTTATGTGTACAATTTTTGATCGAAGGCCAAAAAACAAGGGTCGTCCATATAAATTTTTCAGGGTTTTTGCGATTTTATCGGTATGCATCGGATTGACATGAAATTTTGCACATAGGAGTTTTTGTAACGAACAATTCATTTTGAGATGAAATTTTGTTTGCGAGGTTTTTGTAGGCTAGTAAATTGATTTCATGTGTCAAATTATCAATCGATGTCGAAAAAATGGAGTCGCTCATTATTTCGGGTCACAGGACAGGCAAAAGTGCTGTCAATATTAAATGTTTGGCGAAATTGATGTATCGAAATAAGAAAAAAAAATTGCACGAGAGAGTTGCAAAGAACGGAATCGCGGTTTCCATAATCAATTTTAGGATCGTTCTTTATTACAAAAGCACGTCCCGGTCCTGGGGTGGAAAACATTTAAAAAACAAAAAAAAAGCGCACCATACTGCTACATCTATAAAACAATAGCGTTGTTGATTTTTTTTTTTGGTTCTGGATCGAATTTTTATCATAAACGATAATTTTTTTTTCTAAAAGTGCTTATTTTTCTGTCTAAAAGTAAAAAAAAATGCTGCAAAAATCCGGTAGCGAATTTCTTTTTGCCTGATGTAGGTCCAGGTCAAGAAAAAAAATCATCGTTATAAACAAATTTCTACAAAAATAGTATGACGTTGAATTGCAACCGATTGATGTTCACTCACAGTTAATCTTTTAGACAGTTAATGGATCTTGAATTTATAATTTTAAGTTGAAGTACAACTTGAAGGGTCATCTTTAACCCTCTTGAATGTTTTATGCAGTATTGTAGTTAAAATGCATATACTTCATTACTCAAAAGCAAACTCATCTTCGCGTATTCAAAGTTAAAAGCGAAACGGAGTTCGTACGGGATCAGCTAGTTCCAGATAAAAAAAATCTATGAATTTAAAACCAAAAAGGGGCCGTTCAGATACCACGTGGACAAAAAAATGAGATTTTTAACCCCCTCCTCCCCCTCCGTGGACAAGCGTGAACATTTGGCAAACCCCTACCCCCCTCTCCGGATGTCCACGTGGACACATTTGAAAAAGTTTTTATTTTAAATACCTTTAATTTGACAGTTAGAAAACACCACTTTTTGCCTTTTTGTTATAGAAATGGCTGATTTTAAAACCGAATAAAAATTTCCAGATATAAAAAATAATTTAAAAATTTTAAATTTCTTAATTATTATATTTATCACTTGCTTTCCAAGCTACTTATTGTTTAAACTTAAACTGGAAAGGTATGCCATTTTAAGATTTTGATCTAAACATCTTAATATTTATTCACCATAGAAAATATTTCGAAAGTAAGTATGTCCACGTGGACATGACCCAAACCCCTACCCCCCCTCTCCGTGGACAAGCGTGGACATTTCCATATCCCCCTACCCCCCCCCCCCCTAAGTTGTCCACGTGGTATGTGAACGGCCCCAAAGCGAAATTTGTATCAGAGCTTTTAATCAGAAATCATTTTTTTAAATATTTTTTTTTGATTATTAATTCATAATTGAACTTTTAAATTAAAAAAAATTCAATTCTGGACTATTGATTTTTTTTATGTTTCAACTCCGCATATAAATTGAGGATAAAGATCTCAGATCCAAATCTAAAAAATGGTTTGAATTTTAAATATTGAAACTTATTCAAACTTATAATCAAGAACCAAAAAATTGTTTATGTTCATTTTGACAATATTTGTTTACAAAAAGTTATGGACGCCAGATACATAATTCTAACGACTCAACTGAAATTTTCGTTTATGTTGCAAAAAGAGTGAAAAAAATCTGGTCAAAATCCGGACAATCTGGTAAGCTTAGTCTAACTCTGTTGAGATTCAATACCTTGGACTCAATTACTATCAACAAGTGAGAACTTTTTTTTTAAACTGTTGTAGAATTATGGTCCTGGAATGAGTGAAACTTCATGGTAAGATTTTGAAGACGATTAAGAGCAATTCCAATCTGTTGGACTGTGATTTAAAAAGTAAGTGACCTCAGGAGTAAATTTTGGCCATTGGAAAATTCAAGTGAGTTTTATGCATGAAATCGAGTTATGCATTTAACCCAGAGGTGCAAAGTGCACTGATTTATCAGAATTTGGCCTCCTCTTTGAATAACCATAGTGATTTTTAAAAATGCTTTAATTGAACTGATTTATTAGAAATGGAATTTTAAATGTACTGAACTGTCTTCATATTTCAAAAATTTCACAAAATTATGAATGAAATTATTTATAAACGAAGGAACATCAAAAAATCTGTAATAAAATGGTTCAACCTATTAACCCGTTGATAATCTTCGGCTTAGACGGTATTTTAATGGTGTTTTTTTAAAGACGTCAGGGCAGCTAAGATTGCTATGAAAATATAGAGGCTTTTGTATAAAATATAACAACTGTTGAAATTTCAAAAAATAAATCCTTAGAATTGTTAAAAACACAATAAAACTACAGATGTGCCAAATATTCGATCGGCCAAATATTTGGTACCGAATGCCGCCAAAAAAACGTTAAGCTGTATATTCGGCTCACCAAATAGTTGTCCTAGGTATTCGGCGGTTTGGTTTTAGTTCGATTTTTTTCAAACAGCGAATTTTAATTACTTAGACACGAATGCCATAATGCTGGTAAAGTGTCAAAAATAAAACCTAAAAATAATCCAATTTAATCTGTTTTTCATACATAGGAAATTGACAACCAATCACCCCGTGCCTCCCGAAAGAAAATAAGTTTTACCATTCCTTTAATCATACTACTACAAATGTATGTAAAGAAATCAAAACTAGAAAATCGAAATGCAAACTTGAAATATAACAACTAAAAGGGCCCCCGGGAAATAATATCCAGAATAGATTTTCTATTGCATAAGTTATCGGGAGCCCCTTGAGTAGGCAGTGATGAAGTAATCTTGGTATTGAATTTAAATATTTTCAATTAAAAATCTTTGCAAAAATAATGTGAATTGAATTCGAATAAAAAATTAAGGAGAGTATGAGGCAAAACACCTAAAATTTTTAATTTTTTTATGTTTTTTCATAAAAACATGTCAGTCAGGATATTCTGTACAGTACAGGAACAATAAAGAAAAACATCTCTTCATTTTCATGATATAGAATCGTCTTGCACAATAATAATGTTTATTATTATGTTAACTTTCCAAGCAATGCTTACTGCACTAAAATTGCAGCTTATGTTTTTTTGTAGAGAAATGAATCCAACTGTGTTAGATGAAATTTCAGGGACTAGATAAGAGAAAATCGATGTTGAAAAACATGCGAAAAAAAATTCGCCTTGTCTCCCGGTAGGACTTGAACCCACATCTTGCCCCTTCCGGGGCCCATGTATTATGCCCATGCTGGATATCCAAATACGGCAAACGCTTCATTTCTCATCATAACTGACAACCCGTGCAGGATATGAGAAGGCAATGCAAATCTTGCCGTGCTTAATAAAAAATGTCCAAACTTGATTCCAACTACCGTAAGATGAAATGATGGGAATAGAAATAGACCAAGAAAAATGATTATGATCACATGGGAGAACTATTCCCTCCATTCCGATAGACATCGACACTCAACCAGTATAATATTCATACGCCAGGTTGGTCTCCTGTAGTAGAATGTTAATTCATGGGCCCCGGCGAGGCGCAAGATGTGGGTTCAAGTCCTACCGGGAGACAAGGCGAATTTTTTTCGCATGTTTTTCAACATCGATTTTCTCTTATCTAGTCCCTGAAATTTCATCTAACACAGTTGGATTCATTTCTCTACAAAAAAAAGTTTCGCTGACTAAATGTTTGAGTCAAGACCCATCTCTGGGCCGCAGTTTAAAATTGGCCTGTTCTATTTTGTCCGCAATTGAACTTTTTCCTTAAGCTTAACATTCAAGGGATTCTGCTGGGATTCCAGAGCAAAATCTAGAGTAATCATTTTTTGGGAGCAACTTAAAGAATATTTTCTTCAATCGAAGAAAATTAACATCGCTAGAACGTGCACAAAGAACGCTCAACTGAACTCGATTGTTATGGTGATGCTAAGATAAGCTTGCCAGATTGCTCGATTTTCCCCGGGCTTGCTCGGATATTTGACAGAAAAATTTGGTATATTTTTACGTCCAAACACGATTTTGTAGCATGTTTTATTTAAATAATTATGAAGAGTTTTTCGGATGCTTAAAATACGATGTAAAATCTGCTGATGTGTTTTGTTGAAAAAATATGTGTATTTAAATTGAATATGTCCGTGGTTTTGACCAAATTTGCCCGGATATTGTCCGAATTTTGCGTTGAAAATTTTGTTATGAAATGCTCGGATTTTGGCAAGTTTTGAGTTAAAATAGCCAGGATTTGCCCGGTCCGGATATGTCTGGAAAATATTCTAGCAGCCTTAAATGCTAAGAACTCAACGAGTTATTTAATCTTGAATTTAATCTTTAAATTTGAGGAGAAAGAATACAAAAAATAAACCTTATTTTTGAATGATTTATTGTGTGGAACCAATGAATTTAAATCGAGGCTAAATTTGAGTTTTTTTTTCAGTGTAAGTCAGTGGAAATTCATAAAATTATTATTCAGTTCTAGAGCTTTATCGATGAATGTCATGTTCTTCGAGTAAGACTGTTTCTAGTTTTGTAGATAAAAGTAGATTGAAGAATAAAATGATAGTAATGATCGAGGAGAGGTTTTATAAGAAATGTTCTCAAAAACAACGAGCAATAATTTTGAAGTGGAAAAATCGGCACGGGTTGAGTCTACCACAAAAATTTTCTCAGAAAAAAACGGGACATTTTGAGAGAAAAGCGGGACGGCGCACACAGGAGTACGTAGAAGAAAAAGTTGGACCAAAGTATTTTTTTAGTTTTGAAATCAATAAAATAGTTTATTTTTACTTATCAAACGTTCTTAAGATCATTTAAAATATTTTTTACCGTTTTCGTAATTTTTTATAATTTTCTATTAGAAATTTTCTAACATTTATATGACATGATAGATGATCCATGTTAGAAAAGTTGAAGAATTCAAAAAAAAACTAGAATTTTTTTATTTGTTTTTGAAAGTTAAATAACATTTGAAAATATTCGAAAAAGAACATTAATTTTACTGAGCTTAAAATAAATATAAACGAAGCCCTAAGTGACCTTTTTGTGGAAAAGATCTATCAATATTTTTAAACTTCAAACTTAAAAATATCAAAATTGCGCGAGTTTGCGCGAGTTTTTTCTTTTGCACATGATTATTGAAGTTATCAATTTTGTAATGATATCAAACATTTTGCCGGGACTTGCTCGGAACATAAACAAGAACACTAACACTAAGAACATAAACTAAACAAAAAATAAATAGAAGAATTTTCAAAGCACTGCGTACTGTCTCTATAGTCAGTGAATTTCGTCTATTATACTTAACATTATTAAACATCCCTCCATTGAAGTTTTCCATTTCAAAATTTCATTTTTAGTCACTAAAGAAAGTTTTATTCATTGATATGAGGTAGTCGCGCTGATTCAACAATTTGTAGAAAAATTCTATCTCATAAAAATACTAAAGTTTCGACAGCTGCAAGAGTCTATACACAAATCAGATGTCAAAAAACTGAATGGTACAAGGTGCAAAATTTATTCAAGAATCAAATAAACATTGACATAAAAGTAACCAATGAAATTTAAATTTTGAGTTTTGGCCAGGTTTTTGGGTGAAATACTCCTGTGTGCGGCGGGACATTTTCTAAAAAATCGGGACCCGCTTTTGCGGGACGGATGGCAACCATACCTTAGAGCCAAAGAGTTGCATAAATGCTGTTTTCAAGAAATCGCGCTTCAAAGGTTTTCTTTTTTCTCATTTGTCATACATTTTTCAGATAGTTGTAACATTCGTTCGATCGGAAAAGTATGAAGGATAATTTTTTTTGATTCTGAAAATTATACCAAATACTGTTTGAAACCTGAAAAAACGCTGTGCATCATAAACTCAAAATTGATCATTTTTATACTTTAATCTCTTTGGTTCTGAAGGTCCCATTTGGGTTTAGCAAACTGTTAAAGGGTTAAGTAACGTAAAAAGGGTACGAATATAAAATCCCTTGATTTTGAAAATGATATATTTTTCACTATTAGGAGATATATTTTAAGTTTCACAATTAATGACATGACTATCCGCCAACAAATATTAAACACGTTATTTTTTTCTGAAGTTTTTGACGTTTCTAATTGAGAAATTTCAAATAAAGATCTATATTCAAAGTACGTTTTTATATTTGTTTCAAATTTTTGTTTGTGACACATTTTGAACTTCTATCTGGATGACCAAACCTAGCTCTGGCACGGGATTTTTATTAGAAACGCTTTATTGATGAATTCTGTTTTGTTTTTAATTCAACTTAATTCTTTTACTGAAATTGATATGCATGCTAACATTAAAATAATGTTGATTTAGAGGAAAGAAAAATCTTCATTGCTTTTTTCATTCTTCAACTTTTCAAGTTCTATAGTATTAATTTGGAATATGAATCTTTTCTTCCAACGTTATTAAGATTCTGCTTATCAATAATGAATTTTGATTTAAAAAAACTGATTTCAATTTTTGGTATTATTTTAGATTTTGAATCTCTATCAATACAAATTTATAATTTGAGGCCCTCAGAGCCAAAGGGGTAAAAGTGACAAAATGGTCGATTTCTAGTTAATGATGCCAAACGATTCTTCATATTTCAAACTATATATGATGATTTTTTCAGATTTTTTGAATTTTACTTACAAACTTTTACGTTCCAAAGAAAAATTCAAATTTTCTAAAAATATATGGAAAATAGCTTAAAACAACAACTTAAAAGCCTGTTTTGTCAAGAAAAATTTCATGCACTTATACCCCTTTGGCTCCAAGGACCTCATTTGTTTTCGGAATTTCAACTGAGATTTTTCAATTCAAATTCTGAATTTAAGGTGCTGAGAAAAAGCAACTTGCATTTTAAAATTTTAGTTCTGCACAAAAATTTGGACTTGAACTCTTATTTGTTATTTATGGTGCACAAGTATATTTTCGAAGAAAAATTTTTATATTAACTTTGACTTCGATTTTTTCAACTGAAACTTTATTGTGAGGATGAATTTTTATCAGGCTTGATCTCTGGAATTTAAATAAACGATCAGCAGGGGGTAAGCCTTGATTTGTTTCTATAGAATTTTTTTTTGTTTATAACTTTTAACAGATATATCGTTAATTTAAATGAAAAAAACAAAGCTCTGCAACCTAGAAAAGTTGCTACGGGCCCCCTTTTTTCAACCAATCTTTCTTAAATTCGAAAGTCAGCTCATCTTTGTTGATAATTTTTTCCAAACATTTTTGTACGAAAATTTGTTGACTCGATTTTTATTTAAAACCATTTCAATTTGTCCAAATACGAGACACTTTTCCCAAAGTTTCCTTATTTTGAAGGACTTTTGAAGGCGTGCGTTTTAAAAATTATTTGGATACTTTCTAAGATCAGAGAAAACGCACATTGTATCAGCCAGTTTTTTTTTTCATCAATATTCTTCACATGTCAACATTAAAAACATGTAGGTAGTGCCACATATGGAACACAGACAGACTTTAAAACATGTTATTTTCATAAATAAGAGCTCAAACTGATTATTTGCAATATCAACTTACCTAAATTGGCACTTTTCTTTCGTATATTCTGATTATGAGTTCAGAGCAATCCGGAAAAAAGTACAGCGGACTCGGAACCGTTGCAGAGAAGAGTAATTTTTTTCCAATTTTGCGAGGACTTGACTAACTCAGTTTCAAAATTGCTGCAGAAATTTTGTTCCTTTTTGGTTTCAATAGCTTAAAATTTCCATAGCTTAGATGAAATTTTATTGGTTGCCTTGCCAGTCATAACTCTCTGGAGCCACTCTTATATGAAAAAAAAAAACTAAACACATTGAGATTGAAATGGAAATCGAAGCAATCTGTGTATTTAAATGTCTCTCAATCTATTTACTAGTTTTTACGGTTTCCAACGTGAAAATCACAGTTCATCTTTTTGTCTTAGAAAAAGTCATGAAAATACAAAAAAAAAATGAAAATAACCAAATATGAAATGATGATGTTGAAAATTTAAGAATGAATTAAGCAAGAATAAAAAGTCATCTGAGTTGAGTAAAATGAGCTAGTTTGAAAACAGTTGACTTGAATATCTTCTGGCAATGTTCAATTAGATTGACAGACAGCCATTGTTTTGAAAAAAAAGCCTCTGATCACCCAGACGTAACAAATCAAGATTGAAATATGTAAATTTGTTTGGTCCCTTAGCAAACTTTTGAATTCCGCCATGATTTTAAAATAACAATCAATTAAAGCTACCACCATTTGGCATTATTAAATTATTCAGATGATGCTGCATTCCTGATTTACATGGCTCAAACTGGGTGGGTGAAGCTCATCTCTCATTTTACGGATGATTTATGGTTCAAAACCATGCCGACTTTGTGTTTGGTTCGAATGCAGCAAACCGAGAGCCATTCCAGCTAAACGACCTTTCATTTTTGGACTAAAGAAAAATGTTTTACATGTTACATCAAGGCTGTTTCAATTTTTTTTAAATAATGGAAAATGTGCAAGGATGAAAGTTTGTTCTTTTTTTTCGCCGTTTTTTTGGGAAATTGATGCACGGTTTACTTTCATAAAACTAGAAAAAATATTACTGCCAATTCTTTTTTTTTTATTTGGCACAGATTTCTAACCACAGGAATTCATTGGATATGAATTCATGAATAAAAAATCATGAAAAATACTATCAAAATTTGTTAATTTCAAATTCCATGGAATTGATAATCAAAAATTTTCATAAAAAAATTCAACTTATTTTAACCGATTTTCTGTTCTTTCATTTTTTTCACAGATTTTCACTGTCGAACTGAACAAGGGCTGGAACAGCCGGTTGGGATTCAGCTTACGACAGAACTCTTCCAGCGGTCGAACCGCAGTCAGTGCCATCTACAGCGAAAGCGTCGCCGCCAAAGATGGCCGGCTTCGAATCGGAGATCAACTACTTATGGTGAGATTTTTTAAAGTTTCCCTAATTTTTTAGGATTTAATTTTTTTTTTAAATCAGGTCAACGACGAATCGGTGGAATCGATGACTGCAGCCCAGGTCATCAATCTGCTACGGATTATCCGCGGATCGATTAGTCTCCGACTGTTGCGAGTGAGCAATAATAATCAGGCTTCCGACTCAGAAAACATTCCCAACAATCTACAACTGCCGAGGACAGAAGCCGGAAGTCAGCAGCTGGAAGTGGTGCCACCACCGGAAGGAGGAACCCTCGAGGATGTTCCTCCAGTGGAATCGGCCACGGCAAGTCCATCTCGGTCTGAAAGACAGGCTTAGGTTTTCATTGAAACAATCTCACTCTCAGGATAAGCGCATGAAAGATCAAAACTGTTTAGGGACAGTGAAAAATTAGGTGGTAATGCCATTCCAGTGCAATAGTTGATGATAATTTGCTACACGAGATTTAATGCGAAACTTGAAATTTACAATAAATCTTGGGTTGAAAGAAAAATAAACCTCCAAGGTTCCAAGGTGATTGATACGAAAATTTGAAATTTATAAAAATTATTCCAAACATTCGAAATCGAGCTAGAAAAGGAGATGCATTTTTGTTAAAAAAAAACACCGATCGAGCACACGATATTTTAGCAAAAAAAAATCAAATAGTCAAAATGTAAGTAAAATCCGAAAAACGTAAATTCAAACCAAAATACATACCAAAATAATCTGATAAGAAAAAATCGAAGCAAATTAGAAAAGTCACTAGCAAAAAATTCAACCAAAAAAAAGTAAAGCGAATGAAATTTGCTTACGATTGAGATAAAACTATATGATAGGTTAAAAATAGAAAATTAAAATTTAAGAAAAAAAAATATAAAAACAAATAAAACAAACTGGTCATAAGATTTTACCTAGATAGTTTGAAAGAAGAGTGATTGAGGAAAAAATAATCCGATGGAAATTCATCCGAATCCAATCAGCGAAAACCAACCGAACTCGAAGTCGAATGTGATCCAAATTCAAAATTTGAGGAATAATTAGAGAAATTCTAAACCAACCAAAAAATTTAAATAATTGTACCTCGAGAGGGGGGAAAAAATCTTTTGAAACTGTCTGCTTGCCAGCGAAGAGTCTAATAAGTATTCAATAAAAGATCGTTACATTTGTAATAAACTTAAAAATTGTTTAGTTATCATCAATCATAATATCACATCAAGTTTGGTCAAAATTTGCAAAATTTAAATTAGTTTCAATGGACCTCAAATGAATCGTTATTACCTCCATCCAACATCGAAACCAAAATCGCGAACAAGTGGCTTTTTGCCTCGCTGTCAGCAAATATTTTCAAACGAATTGACAATCCAAATCAATCGAATTGATTCCGACTTCCAAAAAGTTAGATTTTCGACACATTTTCCATCTGTTTTTTCATGAGGATTGTATGCCCAAAATAATGGAAGCAAAATTTCAGGCGAAACGCATTGATTACGAAATTCGGACAGCTGTCTGGCTGCTCTAGAAATAGATTCAAATTTCCGTTCGAAACAAACAAGCATCCCATTTATTGACACATTTGATGGATTGGAAAATAATTTTCCAAACAACACACATCCGTCCGAGGTCCCGAATTTGGACCGGACAGATAAACGCACAGGTTGATGCGTTTCGGTGGAGAATTTCTGTCAGATACATTGGAAAATGACAAATTATTTTCAAACCCCGGAAGCATAATCGATAGAAGTGAAAATGGTAAGTTTGGGAGAAGGCTATCAGTTTTTATATCTACTGTTTGAAATGGATGAATAGGAAGCCAATCATTAGAATTTGGAATTGTCGATCGAATTTACTGTGTTCCAGAATAAACGGTTCTGTCTAGGAAAATTTTGAAATTTTTATTTAAATCTGCAGAATGAGCATAATTTGAAACTCAATAAAATTGATAGAAATAAATTAATAAATTCATTTTTTTTTATTATTACAAATTTTAACAATTGTGTCAATTTTGTCAATATTTAAAATTTTATCAATTTTGTCAATTTTCTCAATTTTTTCAATTCTTCAAATTTTGTAAATTTTGTCAATTTTGTCAATATTGTCAATTTTGTCAATTTTGTCAATTTTGTCAATTTTGTCAATTTTGTCAATTTTGTCAATTTTGTCAATTTTGTCAATTTTGTCAATTTTGTCAATTTTGTCAATTTTGTCAATTTTGTCAATTTTGTCAATTTTGTCAATTTTGTCAATTTTGTCAATTTTGTCAATTTTGTCAATTTTGTAAATTTTGTCAATTTTGTCAATTTTATAAATTTTGTCAATTTAATCAATTTTGTAAATTTTGTCAATTTTGTCAATTTTGTTAATTTTGTCAATTTTGTCAATTTTGTCCATTTTGTCAATTTTGTCAATTTTGTGAATTTTGTCAATTTTGTCAATTTTGTCAATCTTGTAAATTTTGTCAATTTTGTCAATTTTGTCAATTTTGTCAATTTTGTCAATTTTGTCAATTTTGTCAATTTTGTCAATTTTGTCAATTTTGTCAATTTTGTCAATTTTGTCAATTTTGTCAATTTTGTCAATTTTGTCAATTTTGTCAATTTTGTCAATTTTGTCAATTTTGTCAATTTTGTCAATTTTGTCAATTTTGTCAATTTTGTCAATTTTGTCAATTTTGTCAATTTTGTCAATTTTGTCAATTTTGTCAATTTTGTCAATTTTGTCAATTTTGTCAATTTTGTCAATTTTGTCAATTTTGTCAATTTTGTCAATTTTGTCAATTTTGTCAATTTTGTCAATTTTGTCAATTTTGTAAATTTTGTCAATTTTGTCAATTTTATAAATTTTGTCAATTTAATCAATTTTGTAAATTTTGTCAATTTTGTCAATTTTGTTAATTTTGTCAATTTTGTCAATTTTGTCCATTTTGTCAATTTTGTCAATTTTGTGAATTTTGTCAATTTTGTCAATTTTGTCAATCTTGTAAATTTTGTCAATTTTGTCAATTTTGTCAATTTTGTCAATTTTGTCAATTTTGTCAATTTTGTCAATTTTGTCAATTTTGTCAATTTTGTCAATTTTGTCAATTTTGTCAATTTTGTCAATTTTGTCAATTTTGTCAATTTTGTCAATTTTGTCAATTTTGTCAATTTTGTCAATTTTGTCAATTTTGTCAATTTTGTCAATTTTGTCAATTTTGTCAATTTTGTCAATTTTGTCAATTTTGTCAATTTTGTCAATTTTGTCAATTTTGTCAATTTTGTCAATTTTGTCAATTTTGTCAATTTTGTCAATTTTGTCAATTTTGTCAATTTTGACAATTTTGACAATTTTGACAATTTTGTCAATTTTGTCAATTTTGTAAATTTTGTCAATTTTATCAACTTTGTAAATTTTGTCAATTTTGTCAATTTTGTCAATTTTGTCAATTTTGTCAATTTTGTCAATTTAGTCAATTCTGTCAATTTTGTCAATTTTGTCAATTTTGTAAATTTTTACACTTCATCAAAATTTTTCGCATAAATTTAGAAATTAAATGGCCGTATTTTGTTAGGTTTTTATATCAAATAGCCCGGATATGTTCAAAAGACTTATTTTTAATCAAAATACCCAAACAGTTGTTTTAAAATCCGGAAGCTTTCTTCAGCTGTAATATGTTTTCTCATGATTGACCACCATTGGTAAATCTGAAAATCTGCCTTTTCTTGATAAAATGTTAATCGATTTGGTTTCAATTTTCTACTTTCCGTACTTTGAGGTCTATTTTTTTTCAAGTGATGAGATCAAAACTAATCTGAACCAAATCCTAAAAATCTGTCTTCTGTGTGGAAGAATCTGTCCAAAAAATATTTAATGAAAATCTGTATTCTTTTAGATAAATCTTTACTTGTGGCAACCACTGCAGTTTTAGTTTTTTTTTTTTTTCATGAGAAAATAACTGTCAAAAGTAGCCAGAGACCTCAGGTTGTGTTTTCAAAGAAAAGGCCATCGCGAAGAAAAACTGCATTTTTCAGCACACCACTAGATTTATGGATTTTACATGCAGCTCTCTTAAATTGCACAAATGGTGGCAAAACACATGTGCTGTTAACGCCTTAATTTATGCAACAGAAATGAACAGCGTCTTGACTTGCCAGCAGTTTATATCGAAAAACGCCAATAAAATATCGCATGAACCGAAGATTACCACCGGTTTAATGGGTTAAACAGAAGATGCCAGATTTCCAGGTTCAATCCGGGTTTGCCCGGATAGTTAAAACGAAATTTGGGAAAAGTCCGGTCCGGCCCGGTTGCCCGGATATTATTGAAAAAAAACCCCGGATTTCACCCGGATTTATTTACTTTATTTGTTAAACCATACAAAAATAAACAAATTGTGTAGCAAAAATTTTTATTTATGCCTCAAAATCAAATTTTTTTGAACAAGTTTTAAATACATAAATAATAATATAAGCTTTTTTGGAAGCCTATAATACGATTTAAAATCTGCTGATAGTTTTTGATAAAAAAAAACATTGTTTTCAAGTTTATTTTTTCTTTATTTTTGTCAAGTAATTCCTGGGTTTTGACCAAGTTTGCCAGGGCATTGCCAGGATTTTGGTCGACAATTTTGAAATCAAATGGCCGGTGCAGAGAATACTGGTGGTAATATAAAAATAAATCTTCGGAATCAGAATGCATCATGATTTATGGTCAATTCCCTATGATTCGAATTCGTGACTCTCTCATAAGAGAATAGATCTTTGAATGTAAAAACTCATAATCAGGGTTGCCAACGTTTTTTTTTTCAAAAATCAGGGACTGGTGAATAAAAAAATCAATATACGTCAAAGTAACTGAAATTTGGCTCGTAGTGATGACCTTTTTTAATTTTTTTTTGGTTGTCGCTCAATATTTTCACTTTGGCAATGGTATCTAATGCAATTCCTTACTACTTATTTTTATCACATTCACAAAAATCAGGCAGAATCAGACTACATTATACATTATAGAATGATCGTATGAAACTCGAAAAAACAGCATTTACCTACCAAAGTGGAGGCAATATACATACTCAACTCTTGGCTAAAGCGATAAGAGTATTCGATTTGGACGATATTCGACACCATATTCATACATATTGAAAGAGAGCGCAAGTTTTTTTTTCTTTCAACGCATGCGAACGGTTGCCAGCGACAATATTTGCTGCCACTATCATTGGGCAATTTTTGCAAATACACCATCTGATTTTTAGCTATCTGGTTGTACAAGCTGTTCTCTAACTTGACACACCCAGGAGAAAAAAAAAAAAAGGTACGAAATCTTCTTCAAAATCAGCAAACATGGCGGACTTTTTATCATACCGATTTAAACCATTTAATCCGACTTCGAGTAACGATTTTTACGACCTTTTATTTGCGTTAGTTGGAATTACGATTCGCAGTAACGTTTTTTATGACTTGAGTTATCATTTTTAATGCGATTCTATGTTTGCTGGGTGAGAACAGATTTTTCATTGAGAATGTTGGAAAACTGTTCTTTTGTATAACATATTCTATGATGTTTGAGAAATAAACAAAAACTTTTCATTATGCGATTTTTTTAAATAGGGCCCTCAGAGCCAGGCGCGGATCTAGAGATTGCTCCTAGGGGGGGTGATTGAATAAATTTTCAAAAAATATGGTCAAAATTTTTTGAGTGATTGGGAAAAATAAAAACTGTGACAGGAAAAATGTTGATGATAAAGATGAAGAGAATTCAGCAGCATGTAAATAATGCAGCATGGAAATAATGTAAATTAAAAAAAAAAATTGATCATAGAATTCTGTACATCTGTTTGTGGCTGGCTTAGTCTTAGGCAAAAAACAGACCAATGTTTTTTTTTTTCACTGGTATTTATAACGTATTGTATACGTTTATTTATCTTGTTGGGATATGAATTGACCATTTGTTTATTTTATCAGATTAGAAATCCATAAGCAATTTAATTATGAAAATCTTACTTTATTTATTTTCAGTCAAAAATAAATCTGTTAGCATGATTTCAAATTACTCAAATGAGCATCTCCGGTTTAATGGATAATACTACGTCTTATTAATTTTGAAATTATTACAATATTCGGGAAAAATGCCATTTACACAATAAGTTTCAATTATATTTAATCGAAATGTTTTCTCTTTTGAGTTCCAATTTTAAATCGTATGCTGCTTCATTACTTATCGAAACCCGTCAATGTATTTATTCAATAATTTTACATATTTTTCTCTTGAAGTTCCATTAAAATATCTATTTAAAGACGTGAATCAAAAAACAATCTAAAACCAGTAAACATTTAAAACACAAATGAGCAAGTATCTAGACAAATAAAATATAGATAGCTAATCATTATATTCATTTTTTTTTAAAGAGGTTTGCTGAATAGATCCGTCTCTTTATATCTTATCGAATAATTACAGCGTTTTTTTTGCTGTGAGTTTTGCACTTCGACTTTTAAACGCTCGGAGTATGGAAACGAAAATTAATTTAATGATTAATGGCATTTCGGTGAATTATACATTCTAATAGGAAGAATTTCAAATGAAAGTAATGAAAATTATAGACGGATAGATTAGATTAGGAAGCATGAAAGGTGTTGAAAATGAGCCAAGAGCGTGATTTGAGAAAACTTCTTGCCGCACAAGACCATTTGTCCCACATCGTATTATTGTCTAGAAGAAGCAAAGTCCGATCGGGGTACGAAAAACACGTGCTTCGATCCATCCATGTATCATTGTATAGATCAATGCAAAGTCAGCCTATCGACTTTGCTTCTTCTAGACAATAATAGGGGAGAGTGGGGATACTTGATCCCCTTTTCTTATTTTCACCATATCTTTTTGGAAAAAAATAGCAACTCGCCGTCTTTGACATTTTCTGATAGCTTGTAACTTCAAGTTTTTATGCTCCAAAAATTAGAACGATACTTGAACCCGTTGATGAACTAGAAGCATTTTCGTGGGAGTAAAAAAATTGCGATTTTTCTGAAGTTAGGGGAGACTTGATCCCCTACTGAAGGAGACTTGATCTTTTATTCAGGAAGCCCTAATCCTTGTTTAAAAATCATACAAAACCCCTAGATAGAATGTTAATTGACTATTTTGGTCATGTTTGTTCTCATTTCACAATTTATAGCAGACATATAAAGAAAATTCTATAACTTTGTCTCAACGCTAATAACATTGCATACTTAAAGGCGCTATTTTTTATAATTAAGAGAAAATTAATTATTTTTGCTCTATTCTTCAGACAATTCTTTGATAAATATTAGTTTTTGGATAAATATTAGTAATTTCGTAATCAGCAATCATAACGATCAATTCAGAAGAAGAATATGCCGTTTGGAAGGGGGATCAATTATACCCAACTCTAGGGGATCAATTGTACCCATAATCAACATTTTAGAAAACTTTTCCTGAAAAAAGTTGAGAGTTATCCATTACTTTGAAAATATGGCATTATGAAGTTCATTTTACGCTCAAACGATTGATCTTTTGGAACAAATATTTTTTTCATAATTTTCCCATGTAAGGAACATTTTAAAGTGATGAAAAAAGATCTTCAAGTTACATTTTGTGAAATTTTTCAAACAAAGTTTAATAACTCAAACAATTATTTTGTTAAAATTTTTTAAACTGCAAGCATTGTTATTTTGCTCATTTTGGCACATTTTCCTAGAACATTTGATATTTGTAAGACATTCCAGTTTCGAGATATAGCTAAGGAATCAAGTATCCCCAGGGATCAAGTATCCTCATTCTCCCCTACGATGTGGGACAAATGGTCTTGTGCGGCAAGAAGTTTTCTCAAATCACGCTCTTGGCTCATTTTCAACACCTTTCATGCTTCCTAATCTAATCTATCCGTCTATAATTTTCATTACTTTCATTTGAAATTCTTCCTATTAGAATGTATAATTCACCGAAATGCCATTAATCATTAAATTAAAATCATAAACCAGCGGTGATAAACTGTTAACACGGAAACGAAAATTGTGGTGGAGGTACCCAGTGTCTAGTAAAAAAGTTAAGCTTTGTGATATCATCAATAGTTGAGTAAGGTTTAGAATGAGCCTTTAAAACAGCACCTATATCTATTTCATAGACTAATGGGTCTGCAGCAGATGCGAACGTCTGTTCATTCTGGAGGTCAGATTTGCTAGTAGAACTTGAAAACAGTTCGATGCTTCTCCTTATAATCTTCGGTGGCATGCATGTTCCTGAAAGCAGAGACTAACGGTAGCAGATCCGGATGTCTGCAAAGTTTGATCGATCAGATTTTCGGTGGCTACATCTGGAAATAATATCAACTAGAGAGTTTTCTTTGACAGTTCTTACGCACACTTGCCTACGTATACTGATAAGAAAAGGAAAAATAACCTCCAAAATGTTAGTTAACAAAACGTTGATATCCGTTCAAGGACATGATCGCTTTTGAGGTTATTTTCCCACAGTTAAAAAGTGTTACTGAAATGAAAAACGTCACGAATATTTCTAGCCGAAAATAGAACAATTATTGAAAACTTTCATCTGTGGGCCCAATGAAATTTTTTTTTAAAGAAAACCTTCAAGCATGGTAAACATGCATAAATAAGAAAAACACTTTATGATCAACTTGAAAATAAATGTTCGCTTCTTTCAGGCCTTTTCAAGAAATCGTTTAGAATTAGTCACTATCATTCGACGTTTCTGGAACTGGCGCTTACAACAACTCTGGATATCGATTAATAAAGAAAACCAATCTGCTGTCATGCTTAAGGAAATTCCTTAAAGAGTGAAGTTCAAGCTTTATCCTTTTCGCACGCCCGAAGCCGACACGAAGTTATACATGCGCATACGCTTACGCATCAATTCAAGCATATTTTTAAGCACGCGTAAGAATGGTAATGTCTATGTTAAGATATTTTGACACATGAAAAGGTTATATTTCATCTAAACTGAGTTAAAAAATTTGTGATCATTTTAATAATTTTTTTTCTGCTTGGGGGGGTGATCACCCCCATCACCCCCCCCCCCCCCCCCCGTAGATCCGCGCATGCTCAGAGCCAAAGGAGCATAACAGCAAAAATGATACATTTTGAGTTAATAATACGGAATGATTATTCATGTTTAAAACTAAATTTGTTGATTTCGTCAGTTTAAAAAAAAAATATAAACACCATGATGTCGGAACCAAAATACATTTTTTTTGAAAACGTTAGGAAAATGGGCAAGTACAATTCAGCTTAAGGGTTTTTTTTCTTGAAATCTGGAAATCTGCCTTTATCCAATTAGACCCCTTTTTGGCATCAAGGCCTTAATTATGAAAATCAAAAGTTTGCAAAAGTTTCCTAAAAATAATCAAAGAGAAGAAAGAATAGTATAATCCTTCTATGAACTCTGGAAAACTAGTAAAAAATGTATGAAAAACGACACACAGAGTATTATAAGCCATTTATTAGAAAAAGAATTAAAAAACAGATTTCAGAATCACTACCAAAAACCAATTTTCAATCACCTTAAAATACCGATTTTCATAGTGATTTTTCGGATTTCTATACCGAAAAAAGGTTTTTTTGGGGTTCAAAAATACCAACTTAAATGTGGCATCACTGAGTATAACAGTTTTTGAAGAGCAAGAAAATAAACGTAAAAGAGAGAGATTGCGAGAGAAAACAAGACCTATTTGGATCTTGCTTCAGTTCAGCTTCAGATGTTAACAAAAGTAATTGGTTCGCGTTTCATTTCCTGAAGGAAATTTAAAAAGACGTGCACAACACCCAGATTTTTTCAGGTTTTTAGATAAATTGCCTAGATTTGTCCGGCCCAGATATGTGGTGAAGATACTCTGGCAAACCTTAGGTGATTTTTTTTTCCTTTTTTTCCTTTGGTTAAGACCATTTTTCAAAAATCAGGACAGTTCAAGAGTTTTTGAAAAATCAGAACAGTCCCTCGAAAATCAGGACAAATACTGAAAAATCAAGACACCTTGAACCTCATGAGGTAGCGTTCGCAAAGCAGCGTTTTTTCTCGTAAACGTACAAAAAAAACTGTGTTAGCTTTCAGACTTCTCCTCAACGCAATGCACCATAGATTTTTCCAGGTAAAAGAATTCCTTTCATCAGTGGATGTTAATGTTCCTACTCACTTTTATGTGTTTACAAACTGGAAGTACCTTTCGAATCAGCGAAACGTATCAGCAGGATGGATCTCCAGGCGGCGCTCAAGTAAGTAATAATCTCTTCAGGCAGGTAAATATTAATTTCTTGGGGCAGGTAAGTATGGTTCTTCTTTTCAGGTTCAATTCAGGTAGGTCGATTTTCCTTTTTCCAGGTAAGTACACTTTATTTTTTGGTTTTCAGTACACTTAATTCACGGCAGTTTATTTAATCTACTTAACTTTATTACACTAACTAATTATTAACTAAATTAATTTCACAGGAACAAGTTTTACTTTCACTACAATGAATTCACGTTGGATGTAAACATATGCTCGCCGGCTCGATGATGACGTCTCCAGTGTGATGCCAAAAGAGGAACACCTGACTTTCCGAACGGCCTTTTATAAGTTAGGGATGCCGGAAACTCCTCTTTTTGTTTGGTTTCTCCTTTTGTTTCTTAGCTCCCGAACAACTGCCAGCATTCACCGAGTACAGCCCACTGCTAAACATCTGCCTTCATAACTGCACGGAAAAAATCCTTCAGGTGTTGAGGCTAACTTTTACTCATTTTCGTGCATGCACGAACATCCTGGCCCCTTCAGAAACAACGTTTCTGACGATGACTGCGAAGTAAGGTTTTCCATGGAGTGAGTGAACTTTGTTAAGCGTGGTGCTGATGATGATTGATGATTCCAATGTTTGTTTACATTGATCCGTCTCGCCTCAGTCGGTTGTGAAGTCGTTCGGTCGTGTTTTCTCTGTAATTTTTAGACCCAGTAGCGCTTTCAACAAAAAGTGATTAGTTTGGACAGGGGCTCACCTGATTGCAAATAGTATAGTGCCTTGAAAGTTTGCAAGCGGGAACCGGAACGTCGACTCGAACGGTGGTGTTATGTGGTTGGTATTGTGCTGTACATGTTGTGTGGATTGTGTTGTGTTCTCCTCGGGAAGTGAAAAGTGCTGCAATTTGAAGACCCAGTAGCGAAATTTGAGGGGAATACAGAGATTGGACAGGAACACACCTGATCCAAGTAAAAAAGTGCCTTGGATAAATGTTATCTCTAGACTGGATCCGAAACGAGCTCGCTTCAAGAGGAAATCTTGTCTGATGTTGGTTGTTCATCGCCGGTTGTTTTACTTGATTCCTCCGACGATGATGCAATCGGCAGCAGGCAGATTTTTGACACCGGTCTTGTACAGGAGCCCTTCGGCGTTCTCAAAGTCACCACTCGGATGATTCCGTCTTCGCCAGGATGTGTCTGGATCACTCTTGCTGTCGGCCAACGCATTGGTGGGATGTTTTCCTCCTTCAAGAGAACCAGCTGGTTTTCTTTAATAGTTACAGGTGAGTGCACCCATTTGCTTCGTGGTTGTAATTTCGTTAAATATTCCAGGTGCCATCTTCGCCACAGATCCTGGAACAATTTTTGTACTTGCTGCCACTTCCTCAGATGATTAAATGGTATTTCGCTCAGATCTTCGTCGGGAACAGCCTTTAATGAAGTCCCAACGAGGAAATGTCCGGGCGTGAGTGGCTCGAAGTCAGTCGGATCATCGCTTACGGGAACAAGAGGCCGGGAGTTAAGGCAGCATTCGATTTGATTCAAGAGTGTCTGCATGTCATCGAAGAGCAATGAATGGTCACGTACGACGCGGACAAAGTGTTTCTGGGCGGAATTGATGGCCGATTCCCACAGCCCGCCAAAGTGGGATGCTCTGGGCGGATTGAAGTGCCATCTAATGTGGCAATCAGCGCACTCCTGTTCAACCTTCTGCGCATGTTCAGTCTGGCGGATGAGTCGTTTGAGCTCGTTTTTAGCCCCGAGAAAGTTCCGTCCGTTATCGGAGTAGATGTCCGACGGAGGGCCTCGGCGAGATACAAAGCGTCGCAATGCTTGTATAAACTTGGCTGTTGTCAAATCGAATACTAATTCGATGTGTACAGCCTTGGTGCAGAAGCAAATAAAAACTGCAACAAATGCCTTTGTGGGTGCTGCTCGACGATGCGGATGTTTCAGCATAATTGGGCCCCAATAGTCAACCCCCGTCACCGTGAAGGGACGAGTGGCTGTGATTCGTTCCTTGGGCAGCTCAGCCATAAATTGCTCAACCAATTTTGGCCGAGCTCGGAAGCAAATGGTGCAGCGATGTACGACTACTTTGGCCAGATTTCTGGCCCCTATTATCCAATAGCGAAGGCGAAGTAGTCCGATGAGTAATTGTGGTGACGCATGAAGATTTCGTTGATGATAGCATTGGACAAGTAAAGCAGAAAAACGATGGTGATACGGGAGGAGGATTTGGTGCCTACTGTCGTATGTCAAGGATGCTCGATCAAGTCTGCCACCCACACGCATGACTCCATCTTGATCTAGGAAAGGAGTAAACCACCGGAGTCGGGATTTAACGGGAATGGACTTTGAGTCACGTAGAGCACTTGTTTCGTTGGGGAATTCCTGAAGTTGAACAAGACGAATGAGCGCTGATTCTGCATTTTGAATTTCCGTCTTTGAAAAAGTGCCAAACAACTTCTGCTGCTTCGTCCTTTTGGTCCGACAGTTTGAAATATACCGGAAACAGAATGCCGTTACCCGTAGCATGTGTTGGAACGATGAGAATCGTTCGACGAACAGATCAATGAATGAAGGATCAGCTGTTGATGTCAAAAGTTGAATCGGGGTTGATCGAGATTCCAACTGCGTTTCGAACGATTGATTTTGCTGTTTGACAGGCCAGGAGGATTGTTCGGTTTGCAACCACTGTGGACCTTTCCACCAAAGGTCACACGCGAGAATAGTTTCAGCGTCGATGCCTCTTGAGATGTGGTCTGCAGGGTTCTGCTGCCCTGCCACATGGTTCCAAGAAGTGCCCACCGTTGCCAGCTGGATTTTGGACACTCGGTTAGCGACGAATGTAGTCCACACTGATGGGCTGGCCTTCAGCCAGGCTAGAACTGTAGTTGAGTCGACCCAGAAAAATGTTGTGAATTTCGATTCAAAGGCGGAGCAGATCTTTTGGTAAAGTTGAGCCGATTCTAGTGCTCCACAGAGTTCGAGCCGAGGAATGCTGCGCTTTTTCAAGGGTGAAACCTTCGATTTTGCCGTCAATAAGGATACCAAAACATTACCAGACGCGTCGGTCGATCGCAGATACGCACAGGCGCCATAAGCTTGCTCCGATGCGTCCGAAAAAAGGTGCAATTCAATGGTACTTGGCTCAGCCAACACAACACATCGAGGGATTCTCAGTTGCTCAAGCAGGGGCAGCTGAGAGTAATACTTGATCCAATAATTGGAGAGAGAATCTGGCAGCGGTTGATCCCAGCCCCAAGGTTTGTCTTCGTCAGATGTAAGGCCCCACAGTGTCTGCATGAATATCTTGGCAGTTACGATGACTGGTCCAACCAATCCTAAGGGATCAAAAAGCTGGGCAATTTGCGAAAGAGCAATTCGTTTGGTCATGAGGGTGTCTGGAGGTTGCTTTGGTAGTTGAATGTGGAACCGCAAGTTGTCGGCTGCTGGTTCCCAGTGTAGGCCCAGGGTTTTGATGCACTGGTCTGCTGCAAGTTCGACCGAGGATTGGATAGCACGCCTTTCAGGAGAAACGCCGTCAAGAACCGATTCAACATTGGAGGCAAACTTCCGGAATTCAAATCCACCTGTTCTGCACAACTTGTCAAGCTGAGTTCGCAGTTCCGCTACTGTCGTTGGAGAGCTTCCACCGGTGAATAGGTCGTCGACATAGACATCTCTCTTGAGGATCTTAGCTGCTTCGGGAAAGTTCGATTCTTCGTCGTCTGCTAGCTGCTGGAGGACCCTGGTGGCCAGAAATGGTGCGCTGGCCGTGCCGTAGGTTACCGTTTTGAGCTCGAATGTTTGCATAGGATGTTCTGGAGAATTCCGCCAAAAAATTCGCTGGAGTGGAGTGTCTCTGTCATCAACCAAAATCTGCCGATACATTTGTTTAATGTCTGCGATGAGCATCACCTGATGAAGCCTGGATCTCAGAATGATAGCTCTTAAGTCATCCTGGATTACTGCGCCGACCATGAGCACGTCATTCAGGGATTTTCCCGCTGCTGATTTGCACGACGCGTCGAAAACGACGCGGACCTTGGTAGTGGAGCTGGTTTCTCGGATTACCGGGTGATGAGGTAAGTAGTACCGGGAAGAGTTGGATTCCGATTCGCCTAGCACTTGCTGCATATGACCCAAGGTTTCATATTCGGCCATGAAGTCCCGATATTGAATCCGAAGCTCCTGGTTGCGTTGAAGACGAGATTCAATCATGTAAAATCGCCGTAATGCCGTGCTGCGGTTGTCACCAATGTTGACTGCTGCCTCCTTCAAGGGTAATCGTACGATGTACCGGCCATCTGGAGAACGCTGTACCGTTCGACGAAAATGATTCTCGCACTCTGCTTCTTCTGCCGACAGACACGCAGCCCCGTTTTCCTCCTCAATGCTCCAAAAGCGTTGCATCAACCGATGAATCTCCGCAACAGTAGCGACATTGCAGGAAATGGCGTTGATATTATTCGACCTCATTACCTTCCCGGAAACAACCCAGCCGAAGACCGAATCCACCAACATCGGGAAACCTTCACCTAGCGAGATTCTACCTGAAGATTTGAAAATGTCGAAAAACACTTCAGCGCCCAGGACCACGTCGATGGCTTGAGTTTGGTAGAAGGCTGGGTCCGCAAGCTTGATTTCTTCAGGAAAGTTCCATTTTGAGATGTCCATCGTGGTTGAGGGAAGATTCAACGTAAGCTTAGGCAGCACGAGCAAGTCTACGACAGTTGAATATCCGGAAATTCGAGACCGTACTGTAGTTCGAAGTTTCAGGCGAGCTTGCGTTGATGATTGGCCAATGCCGGATATTGAGAGATGGACCCTTTTGCGTTGAATCTGAAGTCGCTGTGAGAATGACTCGGTGATGAAGCTGCACTCGCTTCCTGAATCCAGAAGTGCCCTTGCCAAGTGGTTATTACCATGATCGTCGACTAAATTAATCACTGCAGTTGCGAGAATCACCTTATTCAACTTTCGACCAGTAACTGGGGCGTGCACTGCGGCTGATAGCGAAGAAGAAGCTTCGCTGGTTGGAATGGGGTCCGTCGTTGCGTTGGATTCACTTCGTGGCTTGATGCGCTCAGCAGCAGCAGGCGCTTCACTGCAAAGCTGACTGTGGTGTCTCCCTCGGCATTTCCGGCAGGTGTTCTTCGATGAGCAATTCCGAACTACATGACCCTTCCGCAGACAATTCCGGCAAAGTTGTTGGCGACGAACTAACTTCTCCTTGTCCTCAAAGGTCATTTTGGAAAAAACCGGACATTGGTACATCGGATGGTGGTCGGAACAGGCGAAACATTGGCGAAAGTTGGACTGAGTAGCCCCATGGCTGACGAGTGTAGGACGTGGTACTGGTTTTCTGACTGACGAAACTTCTGGTAGATTGTTGCATACACTTTGTAGGACCGTGACTCTTCGTTGAAGGAAACTTACAAGATCCTGGAATGTTGCACCCTCCTTTGATGATGAAAATTCTTCCCAATCTCTACGGGTGGTTGGGTCAAGGCGAATGCTCAGCATTCGGATAAGCAAGACGTCCCAATATTCGGTTTTCTCTCCCAGCTGCTTAAGAATCCGGACGTTTGCTTCAAACCTTTCGACCAGAGAGTGAAGGTCAGAAGCTGATTCCTTTTTGAGTTGACAAAATTCAAATAAAGAGTCGACGTAGGTTTGTTTCAGGCGTGATGGATTTTGGAAATACTCTACGAGAAGGTTCCAGGCTACGGGGTAATTGTTTGCACTGATCGCAATAGTCTGTATGAGTTTGAGAGCATCTCCACTCAACGAAGATCGTAAATAGTAGAATTTTTGTATGTTCGACAAGTCCCCAGAAGAGTGCACCAGAGAGAGAAACAGGTCGTGAAAGTTTAGCCACTGGTCTAGGGAGCCGTTGAATACAGGAAGCTTCACGTCTGGCAGCCGAATATGAGAGGAAGCAGGGAAATGCGAATTTGAGGGAGCAGGCTGAGGGCACGGTGTCGAAGCATTTTTATTAACTGCCAACAAAAATCCCTTCACACGATAGTACTCAGTTTCAAATTGTGAGCGTTGCTTAAACTGCTGCTCGATGCTTTCTAAATCGTCGACATCGGAGGCCTCGAGTTCGGCCTGGGTTTTAGAGTAGTCCGTCCAGAGCGCGATGAGATTTTCTAGACGTACTGGGACTTCGACGGCGTGAGTTTCGTCATCATAGTTATTGACAAAAACTCTGATGAGATTGAAAGAAGTCTCTAAGCTGCGGATGCGCAGTTTCAGAGACTTTATACGTCGCTCGGTGGCCATATCACAGGCTGGTTGGTCTGGAAAACAAATAACCAGCGGAGCACAAACGACACACTTTAATGATTAAAGGAATTATAATTACCTCCTTGAGGCAATTCGATTGCCTTGTATTTCTTTAATTACAGGAACAGGACTCCAAATAGGGCAACGTCGTGATGAAAGGGATTGTCTTCCGTTATTGTAAAAGTTCCGGACGCTCGGAGTTCGACGGGCATCCGGTTCGAAGGACCATATGGAAGTACCTTTCGAATCAGCGAAACGTATCAGCAGGATGGATCTCCAGGCGGCGCTCAAGTAAGTAATAATCTCTTCAGGCAGGTAAATATTAATTCCTTCGGGCAGGTAAGTATGGTTCTTCTTTTCAGGTTCAATTCAGGTAGGTCGATTTTCCTTTTTCCAGGTAAGTACACTTTATTTTTTGGTTTTCAGTACACTTAATTCACGGCAGTTTATTTAATCTACTTAACTTTATTACACTAACTAATTATTAACTAAATTAATTTCACAGGAACAAGTTTTACTTTCACTACAATGAATTCACGTTGGATGTAAACATATGCTCGCCGGCTCGATGATGACGTCTCCAGTGTGATGCCAAAAGAGGAACACCTGACTTTCCGAACGGCCTTTTATAAGTTAGGGATGCCGGAAACTCCTCTTTTTGTTTGGTTTCTCCTTTTGTTTCTTAGCTCCCGAACAACTGCCAGCATTCACCGAGTACAGCCCACTGCTAAACATCTGCCTTCATAACTGCACGGAAAAAATCCTTCAGGTGTTGAGGCTAACTTTTACTCATTTTCGTGCATGCACGAACACAAACTAACGCTCATTTAAAGTGGGATTTATCTCTCTCTGCACAGCTTTGGGACAGCGTTGTCAGATCTACGGATTTTTCCGTAGATCTACGGATTTTATGGATTCCTACGGAGCTACGGATCGATGCTCTAAATACAAGGACTTTCAGCATTTGCTACGGATTTCCTACGGATAATCGAAAAAATTATAGGGATTCTGCGGATAAACGAAAATTCTACCTGACGACCAAAAAAAAAGGTTTCCAAGTTTCATTTTGCCAAAGCCAGTAACACAAGCAACCAAAAGTCCCATAAAACAGGTACAAAAACGCTTACTCAGCTCCATCATTGATAAGAAGTACGTTCTATGCAGTTAAGTTCTTATTGATACTTTCAAGTTCAAAAACAAGTCTTAATGATCTTCTTTTCAGCTCCCAACGGCCTTTTAAATAAGCAAAAAATCTCTATCTATCTCAACTGCACCCTTGGCATCGGTTCATATCACCGTCTCTTGATTATTTACTGTGTTCTGTACATGGTGCCGCCATGATGCCACGCGCCGGATTCTAAACTCGACAAATTGCTCAATTGCTTCTTTCCTACATTCTTACATATATCGCATCAGAATGGTCACTCAATAACCACATTACCTACTTATTGAAAAAAAGTTGCTCGGCTTGAGAATTGAACCCCGACCTTCGTGGTGAGAATCGAACACACTACCACAAGACCACACCTAGATGTTGTTCTAACTGAAACTAAAACTCTAAGTGGTGAAAGCACCTGAATGCACTTCTGGTGACTTACCACATCCCGTTTTGAGCACTTTTATGCCCTTTATGTGACTTAAGCCCCGTACAACGTACGTATAAATCACTTTTGCAACTTTCAAGTTCAATAATGAGTACATAAAGATCACTTAATGGAATTCGGCAGTTAAATACCTGTGTCAGCCAATGTGCAGCTTTCAATGCCTTCATTAAAGTAAACATGTGACTTTTGGTTGCTTGGGAAATTTTCGATTTTCGTCGAACCTATTGACTTGAGCGGATTGCAATCTGACAACGCTGTTTGGGGGAGCAGATGAATAAAATTGCGCTTCCTTTCACTGGACAAGCCGATCTGTATTGTCACCATTTTTTTTGCCTACTTTTTTCTGATGATAATGATGTTTTATGTTTCCCCAATGTTTGTTACTGTTTTTAAATCATTTTTAATTTTTTTTCCATGTTTTCCCTGCATGTGCTCAATTTTGATTCAACTTGAATACAATTTTCTTATCATTTTGCCAATTTTGTACTCCTCCACTGCTGCAACATTTTTTAAAACAAGTTTGTCTCCATTTTCCTTTTTCAACTTGATCAAATTTTTGGCGATTTCATTTAACAAATACTTTTTCTATAGTCTTTAATGTGGTTTAGAGGAAATGTGATATATTTTTTTTCGATTCATACAAGAATGTTCTCAACTGAATGTATAGGTTGGGTTAAAGATTATGTTTTTGTTACTTTTCAGATTCTATCTCATAAAAAAAACCTGTGATATAAGAAAGGTGCTTTTGAAAAAAAAAATACGCAACGTTCATGCTTAGAAAAAAAAAATGAGAGATATCCTTAACATAACCCAAGGGAAATCCGATAGATTGCCTTATCCAGAGGGAGTCTAAAATGTTACTTTTGATTAATTGAAGAGGAAGGACGTATTATACGCATACATTTTTTCCCGTCAAATTTTGTGCCAAACAGAACGTGGGTTAAAATGATAAATTTCTATCATTCAGGATTTTTACTTCGCATTGAAACTGAACAGCCGTTTTTCAAAAGAAAAAAAACCACAGAATTTTTTCTATCAGTGAAATGGTAATCCAAATGCTCAATCGTTTTCAATTTGCTGCATTCAAAGCAAATACAAAGCCATGAGATGGTTTAGAGCCATTAATCATCCTGAAAATGAGAAATGACCCACCCTTTGCGATTTTTTTCGATGAAATGAAAGTAAAGGATGAAACTTATTAAAATTGTCAAGATAAGATATTGAATTCTTAATTTATGTTCAACTGACTAATTACCAAGTTATTAAGTGACGACAGAAACCGATTTAATCAATGCAGTATTTAGTCCTTCAGGAAGATTCTCGGGTAACCTCATTTTCAAATCGACAAATTTGCAATTTGGTCTTTCCACACAGGCAACTCAACCCACATTAAAGCCCCAATTCCGAGCTCGGTTAAGCCCCAAAATTCCCAACATCATTGCGTACTGCGACAAACGCATCTCACTATTGGGATGACTGGGACGAGAACATCCACCGGCTACCGATTTATCATCATCTTGTTAGCAGAATGTGTCGCAGATTTCACGGACAGACAGCTTGACAACTGGCCCAGCAGACTGATTCATGAGATTTTCGGATCCGGGACAAGGAGGACCATACATACAACAACAAGTCAAAGTTACAAGTCAAAGAGACCGGATGTCAGTCGATCGTCTGGAATATCAGCAGCTGTGTCCCTGTCCTTCTTGATATGTTGTCTGGTCTCTCAAAAGAGGCTCTTCGGTTTTGTGGGAGTGATGAAAATGACATCGGTTTCTCTTTTGCTTCCTGCAATGGAATAGAGAATTTGTCTCACTGATGTGAGCGATCATTTAGGTTAGAGGAAAAATTAGCTACTTAAAAACCTTGTTAATGTTAGAAAGTCTCGTTATGTGAAGCAGACGCAGCTTAATTTAGGATCACAACTTTAAAATGCGATTTCTGGCCTTTAGAAGCGTTTTTTCGACGTTCTGAGCTTAATTTGGGATCACAACTTTATAATGCGTTTTCTGACCTTCAGAAGTCATTTAAGATATAATTGTATAATAAATCGAAAAAATATGATCAGAAAATCATTAAATATTAAATTAAAATTGAACTTCCAAATAGTTTCCTTGTCCCTAAAATAGCCTGGAAACACCCCCGATTTTCCACCATCACTCCTGAAGAATTCCTCATGTTATCGAATGTGAATCGAATAAATCCAAATGGCCTCAACGCTTTTCCATGTCGACTGTCAGTGATCTTGTTGTTGATTTTCTTTTTTATGTACCCATATCCTTCTACTTAGTTACAGAAGCCGAAAGTGTGGCAGACATAAATCGACATAAATCATTGGGAAAACGCAGTGTCAAGACACAAGTCAATATGTTTCTCTTTCCCTGTTTTCTGTTCTGTGTCTGTTTTCCCCGTATCCCTGGTTCAACATTTGTCAAGGCGTGCTTACTGACAGGACACGTTCCGGAAAACCGTGGGCGCTTTTCCGGATAGGTTGAGTACATGTAAAATCCCACTTGGAAGGCTGGGTAAATTTTCCGATTCGGATCCTTTCCCGTGGAAAACATCAATCCAATCAAGCGTAAAGTGGAAATTTCGAGTTACTTCTTCCGTGAAAATTTCGCATTCATTATATTACAGGAGCTACAAACCAAGCTCATCAATAAATGACTGACCATCGTTAAACGAAAAGGGAACAGAGCAGCTTGCCGTTGCTGGAACAAAGTCATCATCATCCCCCCATTATTATTATTATGATTATCACCGCCATCATTACGATCCGTTTACGATCCCCAAACGGTCAATTTTGGTTCCGGTGCAAGAGGAAGTGGCTGCCGAAAAACCGGGACCCAGGAACCCAGGAAAATAAAATTATTAATTAAGTCCAGTAGCAGCCGGAGCAGCACCAAAAGCAGTTCATCCCCGGGAAAACCCGGAAAACGCTGGTCCATCAGCTTGAGAATGTTATGGACAACTTAAAGGGAGAACTTTGGAGTTCTGAGGACTAGTGTTTTATTTGATTCCATCTTTCAACGCCTCGTTAGGGAGCTAAGGGATCAAATCACATTAGACTGACTCAGATGTGAGGATTTTGTAAGATTACTGAATTTTTATCTGGTTGTTTAAAAAGTCGAGAGCCGAGAGCCGAAAGTCAAGAGTCAAGAGTCGAAGTCAAGACTCGGGTGCGAATACGCAACAATCACGAATTGCGAAATGTCAAAAAGCGAGGGTCAAAAGTCGAAAATTACGTGCATGAGCCAGGAGTCGATTGTAGAGTCGGAATTCAAGAGTTGAGAGTTGCGTACGTCAAAAGTCGATAGTCGAAGGTCGAAAGTTGAGAGTCGAGAGCCACGAGTAAAAAGTCGAGGGTCGAAAGTCCAGAGTCGAGAGATGAGCGTCGAGTGTCGAGATTCAAGTGTCAAGAGTCGAGAGTAGAGAGTCTTAAGTCAATACTTAAGAGTCGATAGTCCAAATTCAAGAGTTTAGATTCGAGAGTCAAAAGTATTGATTCTAGAATCGAGAATAAAGTAAACTAAGAGTTAAGGCTTAAAAGTCAATGATTGAGAGCTAAGAGTCGAGAGTCGAGAGTTGAGAGCCGAGAGTCAACGACCGAAAGCCCATAGACAAGAGGCGACATCCGAGAGTCGACAGCTTAGCGTCGCCAGCCAAGAGTCGACAGCTGAGAGTCTACCACTGTGAGACGACAGCCGAGCGTCGACAGCCGAGAATCATCAAATGAGAGTCGAAAATCAAAACTAAAGAGTTGAGAGTCATAAGTGGAGAGTCGAAAGTCCAAAGTAGAGGGTCAAGAATGAGGATGTTGAAATAGAAAGTCGACAACCTAGAGTCGACAGCTAAAAGTCGACAGCCGAGAGTTGACAGCCGAGAGTCGACAGCCGAGAATCGACAGCCGAGATTCGACAGCCGAGAATCGACAAGCCGAGAGTCGTCAGCTGAGAGTCGTCAGCCGAGAGTCGACAGCTGAGAGTCGACAACCGAGATTCGATATCCGAGAGTCAAGAAATGAGAGTCGAAAATCAAAACAAGAGAGCCTAAAGTGGAGAGTCGAAAGTTCAAGGTAGAGAGTCACGAGTCAGGATGTTGAAACAGAGCGTCGACAGCCGATAATCGACAGCCAAGAGTCGACAGCCGAGAGTCGACAGCCGAGAGTCGACAGTCTAGAATCGACAGCCGATAATCGACAGCCAAGAATCGGCATCCAAGAATCGAGAAGCCGAGAGTCGACAGCCGAAACTCAACAGCTGAAAGTCGACAGCCGAGACTCGACAACCGAAACTCGACAACCGAGACTCGACAGCCGAGAATCCACAAGCCGAGAGTCGTCAGCCATGAGAGCTGAGAGTCGACAACCGAGATTCGATAGCCGAGAGTCAAGAAATGAGAATCGAAAATCAAAACTGGAGAGTTGAGAGTCGAAAGTGGAGAGTCAAAAGTAGAGAGTCAAGAGTCAGGATGTTGAAATAGAGAGTCGACAACCGCGAGTCGTCAGCCAAGAGTCGAGAGTCGAGAGTCGATAGTCGAGAGTCGACAGCCAAGAATCGACAGCCGAAACTCAACAGCTGAAAGTCGACAGCCGATAGTCAACAGCTGAGAGTCGACAACCGAGATTCGATATTCGAGAGTCAAGAAGAGTCGAAAATCAAAACAAGAGAGTCATAAGTGGAGAGTTCAGAAGTAGAGAGTCTGTCGACTCTCGGCTGTCGACTTTCAGCTGTTGAGTTTCGGCTGTCAACTCTCGGCTTCTCGATTCCCGGTTGACGGACCGAGATTCTATAACCGAGAGTCGAGAAATAAGAATCGAAAATCAAAACTAGAGAGGTGAGAGTCAAAAGTGAAGAGTCGCAAGTTCAAAGTAGAGAGTCAAGAGTTAGGATGTTGAAATGGAGAGTCGATAGCCGAGAATCGACAGTCGAGAGCTGACAGCCGAGAGTCGAAAGTCGAGTGTCGAAAGTCAAGAGTCGAAAGTCGACAGTCGAGAGTCGAGAATCGAAAGTTGAGAGTCAAAAGTAGAAAGTCGAAACTCCCAAGTAGAGAGTTAAGAGTCAGAACCTTGAAATCTCGCGTAAGCTTTCATTACGTTGTATGAAAAAAAAAATGTAAACAAATAGTTTTATTGCGAAAAAATACAGAAACTGACATTAACTAGTCACAACTACTTTCCATTTAGAATATTTGTAGCCTGGACAACATATTCTATATTTATGTGAAATACTAATTTTGAAATTGAATAGTAAAATTTTTTATCGACTGGTTGGGTAATGAATAAACTGATTTTCGGCGATTTCAGTCACGAAAAAATCTTGAAACGATTTTTATTTCTTCATCCGACGTTTCGGCATTTATTATGCCTTTTTCAAGGAGTTGAAATTTCTCGTTTTAATTGTCCAAAAAGTTTTTTGAATCTGCTAAACTGTCTAATCGGGAAATGTAAGTCCAGTTGTTATTGATCTGGTTGCGATGGATATAACACTTTGCAAGTTTTGAATACGAAAACGGATATAAAATGATTTGCAATATTTTGGATGTTGTTTTTCACTTAGCCACTACTGATGTTTGTTGTAAAAATACAACAGTGTAAAAATACAACAAACATCAGTAGTGGCTAAGTGAAAAACAACATCCAAAATATTGCAAATCATTTTATATCCGTTTTCGTATTCAAAACTTGCAAAGTGTTATATCCATCGCAACCAGATCAATAACAACTGGACTTACATTTCCCGATTAGACAGTTTAGCAGATTCAAAAAACTTTTTGGACAATTAAAACGAGAAATTTCAACTCCTTGAAAAAGGCATAATAAATGCCGAAACGTCGGATGAAGAAATAAAAATCGTTTTAAGATTTTTTCGTGACTGAAATCGCCGAAAATCAGTTTATTCAATTTTGAAATTGTTTCGATAACTTTTGCAGTTGTTTTATGTGAACTCTTAAGATTTTTCATACGTCGCAATGAAAGCTCACACGAGAAATAGAGATTCGACAGCTGATCGTCGACAGCTGAAAGTGGAGAGTCGAAAGTCCGAAGTCGAAAATCAAGAGTCAGGATGATAGATTAGAGAGTCAAAACTGGAGAGCTGAGAGTCGAAATTGAAGGGTCGAACGCCCCAAGTAGAGATTCAAGAGTCAGGATTAGAGAGTCGACAGCTGAGAGTCGACAGCCGAGAGTCGAGAATCAAAACTGGAGAGTTGAGAGTCGAGATGGGAGAGTCGAAAGTTCAAAGAAGAGAGTCAAGAGTAAGGATGTGAAAATAGAGAGTCGACTGCCGGGAATCGAATGTAAAGAACTTAGAGTCGAAAAACGTTAGTTGGAATTCAAGAATCGAGAGTAAAGTTTAGAGCGTCAGAAAAGGAGAATAAAAAGCCATGAGTCGGAAATTTAAAGATGCTAACCTAAAATCGAGCTTCGGAAAATGACAGTCAATTGTGATGAGTTTTGAGCTGAAGTTTAATAAACAGAATAATTTGAATAAAATTCAAAAAGTCTTTAAAAATACAAAGTCAAAGTAAAATTCAAAACGTCTTCAAAGAGTCTGCTGAGTTTAACAAGTCCAAGAAGGAAAAATCTAAACTCTGAGCAGGATCTGAAAAACTCTGAAATGACTGGAACGTCTAAATAGAACCTAGAAGTACAAAAATCAGATAAGTTAAAAAAATGAGAATATTGAAAAATCGGAGAGGTCTGAAATGTCTTAACCGTATGAAAAATCTAAAAGTCCTAAAAATCGGAAAAGATTTTAAATCTGAAAGTCTAAACAGACTGAAACTTCTGAAAAATTGGACAAAAATGATTTGAGAAACCTGAACAGTTTGAACAGATGGAACAGTCTGACAATATGAAAAGTCTTAAGAGTCTGAAAAATCTCTGGCCTTTTAAAGAGTCTGAATAGTCCAAAAGTTCAAAAAACCTGAAAATTTTGGAAAAATTCTAAAATGTCAAGAAATTCTTAAAAGTTTCAAAAGTCTGAATGTCAGAAAATTCTCAAAGATTTGAAAAGCCTGCGGAATTGGAAAAGTCTGAAAATTCTGAAAAGCCTGGAAAGTTAAAAAAAGTTCGGAATGTCCAAAAAGTTTGGAAAATCTACAAGACCCGGATACTTAAAGACTAAAAGAAGACTAAAATTTTGAAAATAATGAGAAGTCTGAATAGTCTGTAATTTTGAAAGTCTAAAAGTGAGAAAAATCTTAAAAATTCTGAAATGTCAAGAAATACAGAAAAAATTGAGAAGTCTGAAAACGAAGAAAAATCAGAAATGTCTGGAATGTCTAAAAAGTTTGAGAAATCTGAAAAGCCTAGAGATTATGAAATGTCTACAAAATCTGAAAATTCTGAACGGTCTGAACAGTCTGGAAAGTCTGAAAAGTTTGAAAAATCTAAAAAGTCAAAAAATCTCAAAAATCTGAAAAATCAGAAAAATTTGAAAAATCTGAAAAATCTGAAAAATCTGAAAAATCTGAAAAATCTGAAAAATCTGAAAAATCTGAAAAATCTGAAAAATCTGAAAAATCTGAAAAATCTGAAAAATCTGAAAAATCTGAAAAATCTGAAAAATCTGAAAAATCTGAAAAATCTGAAAAATCTGAAAAATCTGAAAAATCTGAAAAATCTGAAAATTCTGAAAAATCTGAAAAATCTGAAAAGTCTAAAATGTCTGAAAAGTCTGAAAAGTCTGAAAACTCTGTAAAGTCAGAAAAAATCTCAAAAATCTGAAAAATCTGAAAAGCCTGAAAGTCTGAAAAGTCTGAAAAGTCTGAAAAGACCGAAAAGACTGAAAATTTTGAAAAATCTGAAAAGTCTAAAAAGTCTGAAAAGCTTAAAAAATCTGAAAATTCTGAAGAGGCTGAATAGGCTGAAAAGTCTGAAAAGTTTGAAAAGTCTGAAAAGTCTGAAAGTCTGGAAGGTCTGAAAAGTCTGAAAAGTCTGAAAAGTCTGGAAGGTCTGAAAAGTCTGAAAAGTCTGAAAAGTCTGGAAGGTCTGAAAAGTATGAAAAATCTTTTAAGTCTGGAATGTGTGAAAAGTCTGAAAAGTCTGAAAACTTTGAAAGGTTTGAAAGGTCTGAAAAGTCTTTAAAATCTGAAAAGTTTGAAATGTATGAAGTCTGAAAATTCTGAAAAGTCTGAAAAGTCTGGAAAGTCCGAAAAGTCTGGAAGGACTGAAAAGTCTTAAAAGTCTGAAAATTTTGTAATGTATAAAAAGTCTGAAAATTCTAAAAAGTCTGTAAAATCTGAAAAGTCGGAAAAATCTGAAAAGTCGGAAAAACCTGAAAAGTCTGAGCATTCTGAAAAGTCTGAGCATTCTGAAAAGTCTGGAAGGACTGAAAAGTCTGAAGAGTCTTAAAAATCTGAAAAGTCTTAAAGAACTGAAAAGTCTTATTTGTCTGAGATGTGTAAAAAGTCAGAAAAATCAGAAAATCTGGAAAATCTTAAAAATCTGAAAAGTTTTAAATGTCAAAAAGTCGAAAAAGTCTAAACAGTGTGAAATGTATGAAAAGTCAGTAAAGTCTTGCAAATCTGGATAATCTAAAAAGTCTGAAAAGTCTGAAAAGTCAGAAAGGTCAAAAAAGTCAAAGAAATCTGAAATGTGTGAAAAGTCAGGAAAGGCTTGGAAATCTGGAAAATCTAAAAAGTCTGAAAAGTCTGAAAAGTCAGAAGAATCAAAAAGTCTAAAAAGTCTGAAGAGTCAGAGAAGTCTGAAAAGTCTGAAAAGTCTGAAAATGCTAAAAAGTCTCAAAAATCTGAAAAGTCTTAAAAGTCTGAAAAGCCTGAAAAGTCTGAAATGTATGAATTTTCTGAAAAGTCTGAAAAGTCTGAAAGGTTTGAAAAGTCTGAAAAGTATAAAAAGTCTGAAAAATCTGAAAAGTCTGAAATGTCTAAAAAGGCTGAAAAGTCCTCAAAGTCGCAACGGTTTGAAATTTCTGAAAAGTCTGAAAAGTTTTAAAAGTCTTAAAATTCTCTAAAAGTCTGAAAGTTTGAAGAATCAGAAAAGTCTTAAGCCTGAAAAGTCTGAAAAGACTGAATAGCCTGAAAAATCTGAAAAGTCTGTAAAATCTGAAAAGTCTGAAAAGCCTGTAAAGTCTGAAAAGTCTTAAAAGTCTGAAAAGTCTGAAAAGTCTGAAAATTCTGAAAATTCTGAAAAGTCTGAAAAAACTGAAAAGTCTAAAAAGTCTGGATAGTCTGAAAACTTTGAAAGGTTTGAAAAATCTGAAAAGTCTCCAAAATCTGAAAAGTTTGAAATGTATAAAAAGTCTGAAAATTCTGAAAAGTCTGTAAAATCTGAAAAGTCGGAAAAATCTGAAAAGTCTGAAAATTCTGAAACGTCTGAAAATTCTGAAAATTCTGGAAGGACTGAAAAGTCGGAAGAGTCTTAAAAATCTGAAAAGTCTAAAAGAACTGAAAAGTCTTATTAGTCTGAAATGTGTGAAAAGTCAGAAAAGTCTATAAAATCTTTAAAATCTTTAAAATCTGAAAAGTTTTAAATGTCAAAAAGTCGAAAAAGTCTAAGAAATGTGACATGAGTGAAAAGTCAGAAAAGTCTTGCAAATCTGGATAATATAAAAAGTCTGAAAGTCTGAAATGTCAGAAAAGTCAGAAAAGTCAGAAAAGTCGAAAAAGTCAAAGAATTCTGAAATGTGTGAATAGTCAGGAAAGTCTGGAAAATCTGGAAAATCTAAAAAGTCTGAAAAATCGGAAAAGTCAGAGGAGTCTGAAAAGTCTGAAAAGTCTGAAAAGTCTTAAAAGTCTCAAAAATCTGAAAAGTCTAAAAAGTCTAAAAAGTCTTAAAAGTCTAAACAGTCTGAAAAGCCAGAAATTTTCGAAAAGTTTTAAAAGTCGTAATAGTTTGAAAAGCCTGAAAAGTATGAAAAGTTTGAAAACTCTGGAAAATCTGAAAAGTCTGAAAAGTCTGAAATTCTGGAAAGTCTGAAGGTCTGAAAAGTATAAAAAGTCTTGAAAGTTTATAAAGTTTGAAAATTCTGAAAAGTCTGAAATGTCTGAAAAGTCTGAAAAGTCTAAAAAGTCTGAAAAGTCTGAAAAGTCTGAAAAGTCTGAAAAGTCTGAAAAGTCTGAAAAGTCTGAAAAGTCTGAAAAGTCTGAAAAGTCAGAAAAGCTTAAAAAGTCTGAAAAATCTGAAGAGTCTGAAAAGTTTTAAATGTCTTTTCTTAAAAGATTAAAAAGCTTGAAAAGTATGAAAAGTCTGAAAAGTTCGATAAGTTAGATAAATCTGAAAAATTTGAAAATCGGAAACGTCTAAAAGTCTAAAAAAAGTCTTAAAAGTCTGAAAAGTCTAAAGAGTCTAAAAAGTCTGAAAAGTCTGAAAAGTCTGAAAAGTCTGAAAATTTTGAATTGTCTAAAAAGCCTAAAAGCTTGAAAAGTATGAAAAGTCAGACAAATCTGAAAAATCAGAAAATCTGAAAAGTCTAAAAGTCTGAAAGTCTGAAAAGTATGAAAAGTCTGAAAAGTTTGAAAAGCCTGAAAAGTCTAAAAAGTCTAAAAAGCCTGAAAAGTCAGAAAAGTCTGAAAAGTCTGAAAAGTCTGAATAGTTTGAAAAATCTGAAATGTCTGAAAAGTCTGAAAAGTTTAAGAAGTCTGAGAAGTCTGAAAAGTCTGAAAACTTTGAAAAGTCTGAAAAGTCTGAAGAGTCTGAAAAGTCTGAAAAATCTGAAAAGTCTGGAAAGTCTGAAGAATCTCAAGGGACTGAAATGTCTTAACAGTTTAAAGTGCTAATAAAAATAATATTTTTTTTAAATTCAATTCCATTCCATATTGCAAACAAGACTCCTCATTTCTGGAACCACCGTTGAAAAGGGCATTTAAAGCCTGGATCAAAATTCGAGTCGGTCCACTCTCGAATGACTTGTCCACTTGTGGTGAATGAACTTCAAACAACTCTTAGAAAACCAAACCGTCCCTTGGAGAGGTGGCTCTTCATAAAAGTGGTAAAATCTGGGACGGAAAAATCTTGGACCAGAAACAAAACCGACATGGGGAAATGACGACAACCATGAGGATTGTGAGAACGATGATAATGGGTGTGCTTCAAGAACGTTTCGATACACTTACCGAACGAATCTTTTCCCCTGGACAGCTTTCAACACCTCCCATTTTACTGCCGTTTTCCTCTTTAATGGTTGTGGGAAATATCACTGAGTCGGTTTGTTCAAGAAGTACAGATAAAGTGATAACAATAATCATTATCCCCTCAATGGAGTGGTCGCCTCTTGAGCACATTTTCCGATCGAAAGTTTGGGTACTTCTTTCCAGAATTGCTTTTGGCAGTCTTGTATCATTTTCGCTGAAGAGGAGGGTGGAAATATGTGGAATTTTTCTCGGTTTTAAAGGTATCTGAGTGGAAACAACACTGAATGAAATTAATCAATAATATCTGATTAAAATATTTTTCAGTTAGAAAAGTTGTTTTATCTTCTTCCCATATTTTAAATTTTAATCCAATTTCTCTCGAGGCTGTAAACCATCGAAGCGTATGTTTAATCTCATTGAGTTTACAACCTCTTTTTAACACCGGAAAGGAGGAAAGCGAACTCGGTCTGTTCCACGAAAGAGCAATTACTCGTAAATCGGAAACTTTATGTCGCTCAAATCTTGGCAAGGCTGAAGCGGAAAGTTGATACTATCAGTGACTCGCCCCTTCCATTCAGTCGTCTCGGGGCGGTTTTGTTATTTGCTAAGCGTTTGCGAAGATTCAGCAGAAAGAAACATGCTGCTGGGGGCGAAAAATCGCAGACAGAGATATACGAACTGTAATGAGCTTTTGAAGGGAAATTCTTATGAAAACTGTAGGCGGATGTTTACGACGTGTAATCGCATTAATTAAAAATTGTTTTCTCAGAGCAATGTACTTCTGGTTCCTTTTCGTTTCCGAGAAATTCAAAGCGGTATATTTAGAAAAAAAAAACAATTTAGCACCAGACGATAATATTTGTTACCAGAAGGTCTTGTTATAAAAAAAATCATTCAATTGATAATGATTTTACAAGACTAATAACCAATTTTATTCCAACAAAAATTTAAGTCTTCAAGAATCAATTAAGTTCACGTTCATTAATGTGATAAACGACCAACGCACCACTCTAATCAAAAGGCCTCTACTTCAGGTTAAGTTACCCAGATCCCAAAATACACCATTCACGAAGATATGTAGGGTGTTGTTGAATGCTGGTCCCTCCAAAATCCTTGCACCATCTGGAAGGTGATGGATTTAGCAGTAGGTGGGTACTAAAATTGTCATCCCAGAATGGGTGGTTCTGGTTATGTTTTGCCCCTCCACCTCTCTTTTCCCTTTGACGACCTTACAGGGCCGAAATAAGCTCAGGTACACATGCGAGGCGATTTGATTAAGCATCACAGATTATACGGTTTACTGCCCCCGGGAATTGTCTTATAAGTCCCGCTCAGATAGCTTCTGCCGAACATATTCATCCAGCCATCCATCCATCCATTCAGTAAGTCAGTCGGTGCTTTCGATGACAAAACCTTCAGAGATGAACGCTTTCACGCTTACAAGAGGCAGGCCTCTGACGCACAGTGGTTCAAATCCCCAAAGCTGGAAAAAGTCAATTTTTTAAGTCAGCGACTACCAAATTTGTTATGTAGGAATCGAATCTCCAATATTCAAGGAACGTTTTGATGTAATTAGATATTTTCTAGGACTCTTTATACCCGTTCCATGAAACAAACAAGAACGACAACTGAAACACAAAAATAAAAAATAGGATTTTTTATTTTTTACGAAATGAATTTGCGGCTTTATCGGTGAGGGTTAAAGAGTTGAAATGAAAGACGGATAGAAGATCAGAAGAAAATTCTAAGGTGGTGAAAAGAGCGAAGAGCATTTGAAATAGAAGCTTGACCACATACTAAATTCTTTGTCCCACACCAATTAACTGTATTGAAGAAGTAGTACCCAATAGAGAAGGCACTACGTTTTTCGATACAGTTAATTATGGATGGTTCGACCGCCATGTGAGTGTGCACATGTGCCGAACGGACAAAAAATTTAGCATGTGGTTGCTCTGTTAAGTCTTCTATTGTGCGATATCGTTCCATCGATGGCTAGGTAGATTTCTTATTTTCGTTTTGTGCGGATGTTCCAACTGGATTGAGTTGTCGCATACGGTCAACGGTCAGAAATCTTGGCCTAACTATTTTCGATTATCGGAACATCCATAATTAACTGTATCGAAAAACGTAGTGCCTTCTCTATTGGGTACTACTTCTTCAATACAGTTAATTGGTGTGGGACAAAGAATTTAGTATGTGGTCAAGCTTCTATTTCAAATGCTCTTCGCTCTTTTCACCACCTTAGAATTTTCTTCTGATCTTCTATCCGTCTTTCATTTCAACTCTTTAACCCTCACCGATAAAGCCGCAAATTCATTTCATAAAACAAATTCACGGTGATTTCTCCTCTTAAATAATAAAAATAATTCGGCTATAAAAATCAATTACAAAACATCGTTCCGATAATCGAAAATAGTTAGGCCAAGATTTCTGACCGTTGACCGTATGCGACAACTCAATCCAGTTGGAACATCCGCACAAAACGAAAATAAGAAATCTACCTAGCCATCGATGGAACGATATCGCACAATAGAAGACTTAACAGAGCAACCACATGCTAAATTTTTTGTCCGTTCGGCACATGTGCACACTCACATGGCGGTCGAACCATCCATAATTAACTGTATCGAAAAACGTAGTGCCTTCTCTATTGGGTACTACTTCTTCAATACAGTTAATTGGTGTGGGACAAAGAATTTAGTATGTGGTCAAGCTTCTATTTCAAATGCTCTTCGCTCTTTTCACCACCTTAGAATTTTCTTCTGATCTTCTATCCGTCTTTCATTTCAACTCTTTAACCCTCACCGATAAAGCCGCAAATTCATTTCATAAAACAAATTCACGGTGATTTCTCCTCTTAAATAATAAAAATAATTCGGCTATAAAAATCAATTACAAAACATCGTTCCGATAATCGAAAATAGTTAGGCCAAGATTTCTGACCGTTGACCGTATGCGACAACTCAATCCAGTTGGAACATCCGCACAAAACGAAAATAAGAAATCTACCTAGCCATCGATGGAACGATATCGCACAATAGAAGACTTAACAGAGCAACCACATGCTAAATTTTTTGTCCGTTCGGCACATGTGCACACTCACATGGCGGTCGAACCATCCATAATTAACTGTATCGAAAAACGTAGTGCCTTCTCTATTGGGTACTACTTCTTCAATACAGTTAATTGGTGTGGGACAAAGAATTTAGTATGTGGTCAAGCTTCTATTTCAAATGCTCTTCGCTCTTTTCACCACCTTAGAATTTTCTTCTGATCTTCTATCCGTCTTTCATTTCAACTCTTTAACCCTCACCGATAAAGCCGCAAATTCATTTCATAAAACAAATTCACGGTGATTTCTCCTCTTAAATAATAAAAATAATTCGGCTATAAAAATCAATTACAAAACATCGTTCCGATAATCGAAAATAGTTAGGCCAAGATTTCTGACCGTTGACCGTATGCGACAACTCAATCCAGTTGGAACATCCGCACAAAACGAAAATAAGAAATCTACCTAGCCATCGATGGAACGATATCGCACAATAGAAGACTTAACAGAGCAACCACATGCTAAATTTTTTGTCCGTTCGGCACATGTGCACACTCACATGGCGGTCGAACCATCCATAATTAACTGTATCGAAAAACGTAGTGCCTTCTCTATTGGGTACTACTTCTTCAATACAGTTAATTGGTGTGGGACAAAGAATTTAGTATGTGGTCAAGCTTCTATTTCAAATGCTCTTCGCTCTTTTCACCACCTTAGAATTATTTTTTACTGTAAACGATTGAAAAAGGCATCTATAACTTAAAAAATTCATAAATGTCTATACCGAAACGATAAATTATAATCCATTTCACAGTTTTGAGATGAAAAACATCCTTAATATCATGAACTAATAAAGTTTCACTTAGTTGAGAACCAAAAATTTGATTTTAAAAAAAGTTTGATTTACTCTGTTTATTTTTCAGTAGCAAAAATATAGCTTGCGCTGCCGATCGCCGTGGTAAATTATATACCATTGGATAGGTGGAAGCCTCAACAAAAACATATCTTAAAATCAGCTGCTAGTTTTTGCTATATTTTGAATACGATGGCATTGAGTGAAACGCTGTATGGTTCAAAAATGAAAATTTTAAAGTATTTATACAGAAAAACCAAGCCATGTTTCCTTCGATATGTATGCAAATTCACCATAAAACTTCAGTTTTAATATTCATACCGCTGACCTAGAGGAATTTCGGAGCCTTTACTTAATTTTAACAAAAATATTCATATATAATTGAAAAATTTTCAACTTTCCGCACACAATCTTCAACAAAAAAAGCTTTTTATTAATTTTTTCCACCTTTTTTTGATTTTGAACCACTGTGTGACGGTCGAAAATTGCAGATTGAAGGAACTGAGGTTGCGGATTTCGGAGCGGGGAGACACAATCTCATTATCATAGCATGAAGTCATTCGATCAACATAAACTACACAATCTATTATTGGTGTCTTGTTCGATATGTGCTGTCTTGTGCTGGCTGGTCTCGAGGAAAATTGGCAGGGTGAGTGAAGATCACACCAGTAGGTACCAGCAACAGCTACTTAACGCACTTTCTGGATTGAAATTTATTCACTCGATTATTGGTAACGGCCCTTTGTTGAGGATTTGGTAGTTTTGCATAAATATATAAGTTGGAAAGAAAATCAAGATGGAATCAAACAACTAAAAATATCAAAATTCATAAAAGCTGCCTTAAAAACGTTAAACTGTTAAAGCTGTTGAGGATTTTTAGAGTATTTGAAGTTTTATGTTTCAAGCCGCAGCATTACCGTCCCAGCTTTTGAAAGTGCAATGAAACTTTTTTAGATTTACAATACTGCCGAAAATAAGTTTTCCGGATACCGTATTCTGTTATGTTCCTAGATAAGCACTACGCTCTTTTTGACATTTGACATTTGAATTTTTTTTTTTAATTTTGAAATATTGAAACATTTTCAAGGAGTTTTTTTTTTTGGAGGAAGGAAACCAATCAAAATCCATCAAGTGTGGCTCCAGAGAGTTTAAAAAAAAGGTTTTTGATTCCACGGAATGAAAATGAAATGTCGAAAGTGCGAGAAGAAGTGGCATTTGAAAAAAGAAACTAGTCAAATTCAATTAAAAGTGGCTCCAGAGAGTTTATATATTGTTTTGGCCGTTAGGTTTTTTTTCTGTATATTTGGCCGATAATTGTGCCAATCGTTATGTACTTCTTATCGATTTGCATCTTCCACAGATCCTTAGCCAAATCTTAGCCTTAGCCAAGCTTTTTAATGAAAAAATTTTGACAGGAGATCCCCTAGATGCCAGCATAAAAAGTTGGTATCGATTGCTTTCACGATTTTTTTCAAAATTTCACCCCGCTCATGGGTCTACCATTTTGAGCACGATTTTACCATCGTATTAGGTTTATTTTATCGGTAAACAACTTTTTTGTATCATTCAGACACGATGTTTGGTCCCTCACTTCCCACACCTTCATGGAATTTATTATTTTATATTTTTATTCAAATTTCAGTTTACTGTTGAATCCTCTCGGATTTCTCGAACGATTTAACACATCAATTCTGGTCGCATAGTTCATTTCCAGTTTTTTTTGGAACCTCTCAATGAGACTTTCTAACATATGTCACGAACCTGCACAAACATTTTGGTAAATGAATTTATTCATTAGACGCTATCTCGAAGAAAAAACATGACAGATTGCCACAAATTTTTGCACATGTAAACATTCCGTTACTAGCTAGTATAACAGAAAATTTCATCAATTTTTATCCATCCGTTCAAAAGTTATTCACAAATGAAAAAGTTGCATTAAATACCCTTTAAATACCATTTGATGGTTTCGTCAACATAAATTAAGATATTTTGCTAGGTAACATAATTGTATGGGGTCACCCTCCCCTCTTTCTATGTACCCACTCACTGGAAGAAGGGTGGTGTCTCTAATAAATATAGAACCATATCCAATACATTGGTTCGGTTTGGGGTCATTTTTTAATTTCTCAAACGCTGGGGTCCAAAAAGCTTTGGTTTGGTCCAAAATTCATCCATGTTTTTTTGCCGAATTTTTAAATAATGTTTACATGAGTAAATTTCAACCTTTAGGTTTGTAGAAGAAAATTTAATATTTTGTACTGAAAAATCAACATCATTCTCGTTTCTTCTGTGAAACCGGGCCTGTTTATGGTTTTTGTACATTATTTAAAGAAAATATTCCGCTGAACAACTTTGTCGAAGACTGTAACTTCATATCTTATAAGGCAAAAAAGTCATTAGCTTCTTTACAGGGGTTTGTTTTTTAGCTTAGATAAACAGAAATTTCAATTGTTTATTCATTGTTTCAAATTTTTTTTACAAAACCCGGCCATTATCCAGGCAAATTTAAGAATTTTTCCATCAAAATAAAGAAGAAAAACACATAAAAATAGTTATTTTTTAAATAAAGCCGATTCAAAATCATACTTCAGGCTTTCAATAATTCGATCTTGTTTACTTTGACAACATCTGTTTAAATATTTTATTTTGGACGCAAGATACATAATTCTAAGGACTCAATTTAATTTTGGTTTTTTATTTTGCAAGTAAAGTGAAAAAATCGGCATAAATACTGAGCAATCTTTCAAGCTTAGTCTGTCTTTTTGGAATCTGTTGGACTTTTTGGAGTCTTACTTTTGGAGTTTAATATTCCGGACAAAATTACTATCAATGAGTGAGAAATTTTTAGAAAAACTGTTGTAAAATTTAGGAGCTGGGATGAGATTTCGAGGATTTGGACTAAGTTCAAAGTCGAGATTGTAACTATTGACTATTGACACTACTTAAGATCGTTTGAGAAGCTTAAAATTTCTTAAGAGAAGGTACTTGTAATACACGGTGACAGAAAACATTTTATCTTTTACAAAAAAAAAAACTACGAAAAATTTGCAAACACCTCTCACAGATTTCAGAAGTGCATTTTTATAACTGACATACGACACTTGTTTTAATCTTTGAAAAATCTAAATTTATTTTTTATCTTCTTTAAGTACAATAAACAAATGAAACACTCCGTGAAATCCAGAAAACCGTGAATTACAGCAAACAGGATAAAATTCCAATTTTTTTCATCAGTTTCTTGTTAAAATGCTTTCCTTAACTTTCATAAATATAGCTTACAAATATCTTCATCTTTTATTTTGTACGTATGTTTTTGTGAAAATATTACTTTTTCATTTGAAAAATACTTAAGTGTGTTTCCAATAGCAAGAAATACACCAATTTTTGAAACTCAATTTACCACTAAGTAGTTATCAATATTTTTATCAATAAATTCTTGAAAGACTAGACGAAGAAATTAATTCTACTTTCTTTATTATTATTTTTTTATAGATCTCCGAATAAAAAAGACAGAGTAAAATTTAAAATTCCCTTGATAATTATCACCACTTTTTTATATTTATTCCTAAATAAATACACAACGTCAAAGATTTGGGAACAGTCCGGCCCGGCTCCGTTGCCCGGATTTATTCACTTCATTTGGCAAATCAAACAAATAAAACAAAATTTGTCGATAATTTTGTTTATTTATGCCACCAAAACCAAATTTTTTGAACAGGTTTTGTTAAAATAATCATGGTTTTTAGAAGCCTCTGTCGGTTAGTTTTGATGTTTTTTTTTATTTTTGTTTGGTCATTCCTGGAATTTGACAAAATTTGCCAGGTTGTTGATCGGTATTTTGGTGGTCCATTTTGAAATCAAACGCCCAGATTTTGCCAGGTTTTTTAAAAAATTGCTCGAATTTGTCCGGCTAGCAAACGTCCTGAAAAAATAATTTACAGCCTTATCCTAATACCATTTTCCTGCTCATGACCATCACAGAACTTGAAAAAATAATACATTTTAATGATGCAATTCCAAATGAATTCCAAATAAATCAGAATCGAAGTTCAAATCAAGTCTGGTTCCGATAAGTCATACAAAATTATCAAAAATAGTGTTCCTTATTTTGAACTTAAAATTTTCTAGAAAATAAATTTTATGCAGTCAATTTTGAAAAATTTGCAATCAATATTTCCGAAACACCAGAAAACGAATACAAATTGGAATTTCGAATAAAACCATAATTTAAAGCTTCGGAAATTTCACGGTAATATCTCGAATATGAAAAAAACCTTTCATTTACATTGAAAGCACAATCAAACAATCAAATAATAAAAGCACAAAGCAAATATTTATTTAGTTGACATTGTGCATTTAATTTTTCCTTAAAAGTTGCAATTTTGAATTATTTTTCGAGCTTTGCATAGAATAATTTAAAAAGTCACGATCAATTCAAAACAGAAGCTTTTAAATAATTATAACAAGTAAAATGTCTATAAATTTACAGGTGCAGGTTTTATAGTTTTGAATTTCAAGTTCTGAATATTTAGATGCCATCAATTAAAAAATTTGGTCCTGCAAAGGACGGAAGATACAATCTGTGTTTTTCTTATTCATTAAATCGAATAAAACACAAAATTCCTCAAATGAAAAACAATACCAACTCATTAAAAAAATCATAATAAAAAAAAAGATGTAAAAAAAATTGGCGGCCTGAACAAACAATCTTTTGGCAAATTTTGCCTAACACCTCGAGTGTTGAAGATAGTAGTGTTTGAGGTTAAAATTGAAACAGATTTGAGTGAAATCTATCATTTATAATTGAAGAACTTACAAATTTTCACGAAAGTAAAAAAAAAGAATTGTTACATATTCCTTAATTCGCTCAAGGAACAATATTTTGGCTAAAGATATTCTTATTTAAAAAAAAAAACATCTGAAAAGTTCAATTTACAGTTTTTTAAAATTTCGAAACATAAAATTTTTTTATTCATTGCCGAAGAAATAAAAAAAAACGGTTTTATTTCATTGAACAAATTTATCGAAGCCCGAACGTTGCGATTTTTGCTTAAAAAACATCTAAAACTGAAATTGGTTTATAGCTTTAAATATTCGTTAAATTTCTCGTATTTCAGAGAATGGGGGAAAGTAAAAAAAAGATTACTTCTATAAATTATTTTCGCAGAGGTCAAAATTTTGGGAAAGTTGAGAGTTGATTTCAAATGTTAATTTTAAAGTATTTTGTAATGTTTTACAGTTCAGTTTAAAAATTGCAGAAATTTCATATACAATTTTGACCTTTTTTCAAAAGTAATTTTCAAAAAAATACACATTTGGATTCAGGGCACCCCAACTTAACAAAATTAACTCTTAAATAATATGCACCTCGGAAAGATGTGAATTTAGTGGTCTTGAGTAATCTAACAAAATCCTAAATATTGAGTTGAACACTTAGGAGAACAAGAAACAAAAAATAAAATTGAGGCTGAAATTGGTTTCTAGAAAAGAATTGGTTCTGTTGACTAACTGGAGTAGTAAACATCTATCATATGGCTTCCAACTGGTTGAAGTATTTGATCAATAAATTTTGAAGATAAATTGAACTACTGGAATTTTTTTGAACGATGAATTCACCAACAAGGAAATGTTTAAGCAGGGCCGTAGGAAGAACTAATTCATGGGGTTGGGGGGGGTTAGTTGATGACCTATTTTTTTCTATGACATTTTTGCTCAAACAATATATGAAGTAAAAAAACTAAAAATATTATTTCTAAATACTATTTGATTTTTAATTCTCAACTTCTTTTACCTATATCAATAGTTTTTCCTCTAAAATAGAAACTTTTGAAAAACCATCTTTAAATTTATCAAATGATGACTAGGATTTGTATAAAAATTCTTTAGCAATAAAATAGGAAACTTATTTACATCGATTCTTGATATCTTAAAATTTGTCTCAAAATCTGGTGAACTTGGCTTAAGATTACCAGAACTTATTCCACACGTACCTAGGTCGGGCAAATCCAGGTTGTTTTATTTAAAACTTGGCAAAATCGAGCATTTCAAAATTTTCAAACAAAAATCCGGGCAATATTTGGGAAAATTTGACAAAAATCCAGAAATTATTCAATAAAAATCAAGAAAAAAAACATTTTAATCATTATTTTTTCGTCCAAACACATAACTAGATTTTGAATCGCAATGCAGGCTCAAAAAAATCGTTAATGTTTATTTTACATTTCAAGTTTGAGCGAAAAAATTTTAAAATTATAATGATGAGATTAAAATTATTTGTTTGATTTTCCAAAAAACTGTAAAAAAAATCCGGACAAAATCAGGATGTTTTTCAACAAAATTTGGGCAACCAGGCTGAATCCAATTCCAATGTTTCAACTTTTTCAATTAAACTTCCGGGGAGGCTGGGTAAAACTAGGTGGTCAGCTTAATTTTGCTTATTTAATTTGAACTTACAATAAGTTTTTTTTCTTAAGAAAGCTGTCAAATCGGAGAAAAAATCTAAAAATAAATTTAATTCTGAAATGTAAAAGTAAAATATTTCAATTTAACGGTTTAATTCGGATTTATGCAAACTTAATCCTAGTTAAAGATTTAAGTTTGAAATTTGGCTCTTGAAAAAAAAAACTGCAATATTAATAATGTTGAAAAATACGCCAAAACAAATGGAATTCCCTGTTATTTCTTTTAGAGAAGATACATGTATCTTTATTATAAATTCGCCAGTTTGCCCGGATATTCTATTGCAAATTTTGAAATCGTCTGGCCCGGCCGGGGTGCCTGGATTTTATTTAAAAAAGCCCGGATTTTGCCCGGTTTTATTCACTTTACTTGGAAAATCAGACAAAAAAACAACAAAATGTGTTGTAAGAATTTTCTATTGATATGTCCAAATTAAATTAAATTATTCGAAAAAAAAGAACAAAAGACAGCTATACACGACCAGCCGAGTCGACACTCACAAGAAAACGGCATCTTTTCGGTAAGAAAGCATAAATTTTAATCAGCAGAACTTACTAATTAAACACTATTTTAGTCCCTGAAAAAGATCCAATAAGGATCGAAACGTTGGAAACGTAAATCAATACGTCGTTTTTGCTAAAAACAAGACTGCAAGCCGAAAAAACTCACCGAAAAAACATATTTCCAATCGATCTTCTCTACCACAAAAAAAATATGTCCAAAACGAAATTTGTTTGAGCAAGTTTTGCAAAAATTAACAAAAATGGTTTTTGTGAAGCCTAAAATTCAAATTCAAATCTGTCGATAAATTTTAATGAAAAAACTTATTTTTCAATTTTTGTTCTTGATTTTTGTTGCGTATTTTTGGGGTTTGACCAAATCTGCCCGGATATTTTCCTAATTTTTTGTCGTAAATTTTGAAAACAGTTGCCCGGGTTTTGCCAGGTTTTTTTAATAAAATTTCCGGGATTTTCCCACCCTGATAACCTGCTGAAAATTTTCTGGCAAACTTACTTTATCATCAATTACTTCCATTAAAAATCAATTCCTGTGAATGTTTTTTTTTTAAATAAGTGTTTCATAAGACAAAACTTGCAAATAAACTCAAATTCTACTTAACTTTTTTCTATTCTTTGGTGAACTGTTCAAACGAACCGACTTTGGGTAAATTCAAAATTTTTACCGAAATAGTCATCTTAATAATTTTATTTTGATTGTGGAACTGATTTCGAGCTGAATCTGAATCTGAATTTTTAACCTGAGCTCAAAATTTGAATTTTCAATCTGTTTTGGAATTTCAATACGTTTTCTAAAAAGCACATTAAAGTGGTATCTGGATTTAGAAATATGAGCCAAAAATTTGAATCAGTTTCAGAACCCTAAATCATGAATCCATGATTATTATCCGGGTGTTTTGGGTTTCAATGATTGTGCTTTATTTCTAATCCGACTTGCAAATTTTCTTGACTTCGATTAATGACACTCATTTTCAAGCGGATTTGTGCCAACGTAAGAACTTATGTCCGTTTGTAAGAACGTTAAGTGTCGTGTCCTGTAATACGTCGTGTCCGTTCGAATAATGACTCTATATCGCCATTTTGAAGTTTTGTTATGTTTGAATTTTGCATAAAAATAAAGGTCATGAACTTCGAATCTGAATATCAAACAAAAATTCAGAATAATTTCTAGCGATGAATCATCCGCGAAGATGAAAACCCCAGGAAAAAAAAGAAAAAAATCAAAATGATTTCAATTTTTTTTAATATTCGGGAAGATATTAACTATATGTAAAAATATTTATGAGTTTCGAAAATTATGAATCAAATTTAGAAGGAAATTTAAACCAAGTTTAAACGACGATTACAAACACAGCTTTTTATTTCCATTTTTAATGATGATTCGAACGGAAAATCAAGAACCCTAAACTGGATACCTAATCTGAAATATGAAAACACAAATACAATCTCGATTTTTTATTTTGAGGAACAATAATTTCTTTAATCAGTTAAATCTTATTTAAATTATTGTATTCAGAAATGCATTACTGTTAAGAAGTGAGAATAGTTTGAATAACTGTAGCTGAATTCTGAGCCTTAGTTTTCAAGGATTTCACATCAGTTCTGGGTCAAAATTGTTACTATCGGAGTAGAATACCTCGCTTGTTTTTAATCGACTCTCATGGGGGATGGGCGGGTTGGTTTATATAAGAAATTTTGCCAGAACGTTTGCGAGCCAGGTTTTAGGAACCAATCGATTATACACAACTCTCTTTTTTATTTCCTCATCTCAAATTGCTTTAAAATAACAAAATGAATTATAAAATTTCAGTTTTGGGTCAACCTATAAACTGTTCAAGTTATATAGTCAATTTGGATTTGGTGGCCCACGGTTTTTCAAAATCCAAAAAAAAATTCCTTTTTTTTTAAACAGTCAAAACTCGGGGAATTCATGTGCTTAAAAATAAAAAAATGCTTAATCATACCATAAAAAAGTAGAAAACCTTTCCATTTATTTTTTTTCTTTCTATCTTTTATTATTTTGGACTATTTCAAAAATTTCAGTGTTTTTCGACTTTTTTTTATTAAGAGATTTTATACCCAATAGGCTGGGCCTTAGTATCCACTAATCCACCTACACAGGGAAGGAAAATCCCAACCAAAAGCTTCCTGGCTTCCGGCGGACCCTTTCAATCCGAAGAGCAAAGGCCAAAACCACCCGATTCTGTGAAGTGAACAAAGTTAAGTTTTGTATGAAAATATGGATGTTTGCTTCAGCCAAGCAGGATGGGCGTTCCTTTTTTCTTTTTTTCGGGAGGCAGCGGCCGGTTCGAATTAATTATGCAAATCACGGTTGACGTATTTAACGCTATTCAGTAGGAAGTTTTTTTTTGTATTCATGCTTGTTGAAAATTCCACCGAAGCAGCTCCTAAACCCAAAATTTCCGAGGGTTTCCTGCGGAAAGAATATTTATTAACAATGCCGGCGGCAGCGGACTCAGCGGCTTTGCGAATTTGTGTGTTTTTTTTTCTTGCTTCTGGGCCCTCGCAGTCGCTCGAGTTTGTGTAATGATGATGGACCAGGGAATTTGTCGGTCGGATTTGGTTGGTTAATTTTTCATTAACAACCGACGAGTTTATTCGCGTAAGCCACAACCCAGCAAACACACATCGTGCGTGGGGGCGAGTTTGGACTTTTATTCATACAAAAACTCTGGGAACTCATCAGCCAATCCAGGAACGGATTCGTTTGAAATCATTTTTTTTTTTTTTTTTTTGATAATCTGTTGAGATAGGCATTCGCGTACTTCATTAGCAATTGAATTACTGTGATTTGAATGATTGGTATTTGAAATGATTTGTATCGTGCTTCTAAATTACTGTGAAGTTTCCGAACGAATGCCTTTGCATGTATGTAACTGTCTAACCACGGAAAAAATATCCTATACAATTAATCGTGTTAGGTATTGTTCAGGGTAATTTTAAAAATAAGCTCTATAATATTATAACCTGAGTAAAAATCTGCATCAACGTTTCTTTTATTAATTTTTTTTTTTCGCACAAAATGTATGAAAACACCTCTGAAATTAGTCCCAAAAACAATAACACCATATGTTAACACTTGAACCGTCCACACTGGTCACTGGCTGTACAAGAAGTGAAGTTAGAAAGCAAACCGGATGTAAGACTGACTAAACAGTGTTGGCGTCATAGAATGAATAATTCGTTAAGCTACGTGGGTTAGGGTTACTATATGTATTTATTACAAAGTAAGAGTAAAACTGAACATACTCCCCCCGCCGAAAGAGTTATTCAATAGGTAGTGGACAAAGTTTGGCAACGGATCTTTTAATTTCTCCCTTAATTGTTTTTAAAGTGACCACTCTCACTCTCCCATCCGGTCCCGGATGTGTGGCTTTAACTCGACCTGTAATCCAAACGCATGGAGGAAGATTGTCCTCTTTTACCAAACACAATTTTCCGATAAGGAGGTCGGGTTTAACCTTCGATAATTTTTTCGCACGTTGTTGTAAATTATTCAAATATTCTTTTTGCCATCTTTTCCAGAACAGATGTACATTCTTCTGCACTTGTTCGAACCGGCAAAGGGTTTTCTTTGAGCTGGACACGTCCACGTCATCCGGTAATGCAGTGATTGGTTCACCTATTAGAAAATGACCCGGGGTTAACGGAATTGGATCATCATGATGTGTTGACATAGGTGATATAGGCCGGGAGTTCAAGCATCCTTCAATTTGTTTAAACAACGTTAGCAATTCTTCATATGTAGGTATCGTTGATCCAAGTATTCGGCGCATATGAGATTTGACACTTTTGATACCCGCTTCCCATATACCTCCAAATGAAGGCGATCTCGGTGGAATAAATTTCCAATTGATACCTTCCATTGTACAGAATTTTTGAACTTCTGGCTCTACTTGGTTTTTAAAATTGTTAGTTAACTGCTTCAGTTCATTTTTAGAACCCGTGAAGTTGGTAGCGTTGTCACAATATATAACCGCACTTCTACCTCGTACCCCCGAAAATCTTCTTAAGGCAGCTATAAAAGCAGAACTGGTTAAGCTGCTCACCAACTCCAGGTGAATCGCTCTAGTACGTAGACAAACAAACAAGGCTACATACACTTTGAGTGTTTTTTGAGTTCTAACGAAGTTTTCTTTGGCCGTAAACGGTCCACCAAAATCAACACCGCATTCTTTAAAAGGTCTTCCAGGGTTCAAACGTACTTCTGGGATTTCTCCCATTATTTGCGAAACCGATTTTGGGTTTTGACGAAAGCAAGAGACACATTGGTGAACTATTTTTCGTATAAGGCTTCTTCCTTTAGGGATCCAGTACTTTAACCTTAACGAATAGAGAAGCGATTGAACACCCACATGAAGATTAACAATGTGGTAGTTACGAATTATTATAAGCGCCAGATTTGATTTGGTAGGTAAAATTATCGGATGCTGTTGATCGTATGAAACGCCAGCTGCTTGAATGCGACCTCCTACGCGCATCAATCCATCGCTGCCAATAAAGGGATTAAGAGTAAGTAAAGGGCTGCTACTTATAATAGGCTTGTTCGTAGTAAGACATGACAATTCCTCTCCGTAGTATCTCCATTGTGTTAAGAAAATAATCTTTCGGTGAGCACCTCGAATCTAAAATTTAAAATTACTATCATGGTCCGTTACAATTTGTTTCTTATTACTAACCTCTTCAAGAGATAGCTGACCGTTGATACGCTCGGCTTTTTTCGGTTGACAATTATGAACGAATCTCAGGCAGTAAGCTATTATTCTTTGAAGCTTGCTTACACTTGAAGTGTTTTCAATAACTTCAAGATGTGCATCAGCATTTTTTGTTTCCATTTCCTCAGTTGTTACCATGCTTACCACAGTTTCCGTGCATTCCGGTTGCCAAAGTCCGTTATGTTCTGTTAGAAAGGATGGACCGTGCCACCAATTGGTGCAAGTAAGAAGTTTCCGTGCCGATGTTCCTCTCGATATTAAATCCGCCGGATTATCTTTGGAACGCACATGGTGCCAGGATTTCATTTCCGTCTTTTCATGAATTACCTTAACTCGATTACTTATAAAGGCAGGTCTTATTTTGTTCGGGCTACGTATCCATTCAAGGGTTACCATGGAATCAGACCAATAATGAACTCCATCGATAGGAATTGACAAGGATTCGATGACCTTAGTCGTAAGCTCCACCATCAGGGAAGCTGCTCTCAATTCCATTCTAGGAATAGTCATATCATCTAAATTTCCACTTTCCCTTGTAGGTGTAACACGCGATTTTGCACAGAGCAAACTTACGCTGACTTTATCGTCTCCATTCACAGTACGAATGTAAACGGCAGCCCCGTAAGCACGTTTTGCAGCATCAGAAAACCCGTGAATTTCAACAATTTTACCTTGAGAGCGAACGTGTCTAGGAAACTCAATGCGCTCTAATTCTTTCAATTGGTTGCAAAAACGTTTCCATTCGCTAATTATGTGTACTGGTAGTTCATCGTCCCAATTAATTTTAACTGACCATATATCCTGCATTATTATCTTTCCCAGGATAACGATTGGACTGACGATTCCAAGAGGATCAAAGATTTTTTGAACCTCCGAGAGAATGTTGCGTTTTGTTGTACCGGCCTGCTGATCGATTTGGGTACCAAAACTAATGGAATCGCTGCCTGTGTTCCAAAGAATGCCTAATATTTTGGAAACTTCGTCTTCCCCGCTGTTTGAGACAATTGATTTCTCATTGGATTTCCATTTATGTAACTCAAATCCGGCACTCGTGAGGATAACTTCCAACTCTTGTTTAAGCCTCAACAATTTAACTTTGTCCTCATGACCAGTTACAACGTCATCCATATAAAAATCGTTCAATACAATTTTGCCTGCTTCCGGGTACCTCTGTTGAAACTCAATACCCAACTGGTGCAGACATCGAGCAGCGATGAAAGGAGCTGAACATGTTCCATATGTAACGGTGTTGAGCCGATATGTCTGAACTGCTTCCTCTGTAGAGAAACGCCATAAAATTAATTGAAAGTTGCGATCATCACTGTGCACCATTATTTGCCGAAACATCTTCTGAATGTCACCAGTGAGAACATATTTATGGCACCGAAACCTGAGCAATATATCAAAAATGTCTTTCTGTATCGTGGGTCCAGTAAGCAGAACGTCGTTGAGGGACAATCCACTAGATGTTGAGGCAGATCCATTGAACACTGTCCTCAATTTAGTGGAAGAGCTATCGGGTCTCAAAACTGGGTGATGAGGAAAATAAAAATGAGGTTGATCGAGGTTCAGATCATTGTTCGGAACCATTTCCATGTGACCCATTTCCAGGTAGTTGTACATAAATTCGTTGTATTGTTTGTGCAAGACTGGGTCTTTTTCAAAACGAAGTTCCAATTTAAGAAATCTATTCAACGCTAAGTTCCTGGACTCTCCTAACTGATTATAGTTGTCCTTAAGTGGAAGCCTTATGATGAATCTGCCTGTGTGGTCTCTGGTAGTAGTTTCTTGAAACAGTAGCTCCGATTTATTTTCTTCTTCACTCCATGTTCGTGATAGATAATTTTGCGTGCTCTCGTTAATGAATTGATTAATCTTGTTAGTTTCATTCATTTTCGTCACAGATCCACCCACAATCCATCCAAACTGGGTGTTTTGTAAGTGTGGTAAATGGGGGCTAATTTGATGACTTCCACTTTTCAAAATTTCCATTAACACTGTGACTCCTAACAACATGTCGACTGGTCTGGAAAGATGAAACTCCGGGTCTGCTAATGTTACATCAGGGATAAGCCAGTTATCAACATTGATATCAGTATTGGGCACTGGATCCGCTATGCAATCCGTAACTAGCATTGTAACAGTTCGTTGAAACACAGACGTTCTAGCTTTCACCTGTACCGTTACTTTCTCTCTGATTGTCTTGGTTAGGTTTCCAAAGCCTCTAACGTTGATACTAATAGATTGAGTGAGTAAACCGGCTCGTTTTACGAACGACTGTGTAACGAAGTTAGACTGAGATCCAGAATCCAGTAACACTCGACATGCCAAAAACCTTCCTTTTGATCGTACGAGAACCGACGCAGTTGGTATGAGGCAGAGGGCTGATTCAGAACACATGTTTCTCTTTTCTAAAATTTTTTATTCAAACAATTTAATGAAACATTTCTCTCTAATGTAAACAATTGTAATTTACTCACGTTTGATATTTGAATTTCCATTCGAATGACGGGTAGTATCCCGGTGCAATGATGTGTGATGCCGTCCTTTGCACTTTCTGCATAAGCCTCCTCGGCATTTTTCTGCTGTGTGATTAGATGAAAGACAATTGAAGCATAATCCGACTCGTTTGACTAACCGAAACTTTTCTTCAACAGATTTGGTCCTGTACTTGTCACAGACACCCACAAAATGGTAACCACTACATGCTGCACATTTGTTGTCCTGTGCCGATTTGACTACAAACGATCTTGTTTCCGGTTTTACGCGTTTCGGAGGAACATTCGAATGGTCAACGGTTGTCTTACGTTTGATTGGCATAGCATCAATCACTTGACAACGATCCAAAACGAAATTCTCAAGCTGTTCATATGTGGGTGGTGCAATGCCAGATGCAGCCGTTTCCCATTGTCGTCGTGTGGCTGAGTCTAGTTTGTTCGCTACCAAATGTATCAACATGGCATCCCACGTATGTACCGGTTGGGCTAAAGTTTCCAAACAGCGTAAATGTTTTCTGGCTCTATCGAAGAGCTCTCGGAGCCCAGACGCTGATTCAATATCCATGGGTTTCAGTTCGAATAATTCCCTGATATGTTGCTGTACTAATAGCTTCGGATTATTGTATCTACGGAACAGAAGGTCATAAGCTATTTGATAATTGCCTTCGGTAGTTGGTAGGGAATCGACTATTCCCAAGGCTGGCCCTCTGAGTGATACTTTTAAGTATTCAAATTTTTGAATAGTGGGCAACGTTCTATTGTGGATAAGCGAATTAAATTTATCCACCCATTCCAACCACTGGTCATTCGCTCCTGAAAATGTTGGCAAGTCGATTGTTGGTAATCTTACCGAATCCCGTTGGACTGAACTCGGTGCGGTTGCTTTCTGCATCGTAATAATTTTTTCGAGAGCTGCCAATCCGGCTATGTATTTCAATTCAATGCTATCTCTCGATGCCATCTCATCAGGAACAGACTGCTCCAAAGAACTTTGCAGGGCATCAAAAGTTCTATAGCATTGCTTCAGCATGTCGCGCCTTGTTTCTAGCATAACCACATCATTCTGGAATGTGTTGATGCTATCAATTATCTGAATGATCCTGTTCCCAGAATGATTACGCTTGACGATGAGCTTATTTATTTCAGGTGGGAGCACCTCTACCAAATCATCATCGACCATTTCCGCAAATATGTCCTCTCCATGTTCCTCAGAAGTCACCTGTGGCTCAGTATTGTCGGACATGTCTGGAAATTATTCAAGAAAACATTAGCTTGTTTCGAAGAAAAAACGTAAATTATTCTTTCTTGCTCTGACGATCAATGATGAGAGATTCTGAACGGACGTGGCCATGCGGGTCGTCGGTTGCTAGGTAACGGAAATGCTTACTACGATTATGTCATGAATTTATTTTTCGTTCAAATTTAGCCGAGCAAGGCAATTCGTTAAGATGAATTTACGATGTGGTTAATTCATCTTCATTTCATTCCGCTTCGCCCAATGTAGGGCCAGTTGACGCCATATTGATGTAAATTGATTTCTTTTTGGTATCTATGAAAATTCATTCCCCCTTGCTCCGAAACGGCCATCTAACGCCATGTTGGAAAATGTGATTGTACATTGCAAAGCATTCCGAGCCGACCCAATATCAGCTTTGGTATTCGGATTTGAAAACCGTTCAACTTTAACCGACCCAATGTCGAGTTGTTTGCGGTTTATTACACTTTGACCCAATATCAAAGGTATTAATCTTCGACCCAATATCAAAGATTTGATTCTTTGACCCAATATCAAAGATTTGATTCTTTGACCCAATATCAAAGAGTTAAGGCAAAGTGTTTTATTCTTTGACCCAATGTCAAAGTTAACAGTAGTATTGAACCACAATATCCAGTTCTATTTCCATCATTGACCTAAAAGCTAATTGGAAAAAAAAATAAATGTTAAAAATTTACCGAAAAATTGTATCCGATTCGAAGGACCACTTTCTATGTTAACACTTGAACCGTCCACACTGGTCACTGGCTGTACAAGAAGTGAAGTTAGAAAGCAAACCGGATGTAAGACTGACTAAACAGTGTTGGCGTCATAGAATGAATAATTCGTTAAGCTACGTGGGTTAGGGTTACTATATGTATTTATTACAAAGTAAGAGTAAAACTGAACACCATACATAAAAACGGCAAGCTACACTTTAATGCACAACAATTAGCGCTTCTTTTTATGGTAAAGCTCTGTTTCTTCCGGTTCCGTTGAAATGCTACTGGACTATATGGTCGAAAGTTTCCGCAGTAGGTAGGATGATTGTCGTTCTTGTCCGAATTTTTTGCTCACCCGCTCTTCCCCGGTTGAAGGTGGATGCCAAACAAAACAAGAATGTTGTTAGTGAATTTCGTTTGCTTGCAGTGTTATTATTCATTAACCAAACCAGCGTTCCAGCCATTCGGAAGCAGAGGAGCATGGCAGAATTGTTTGGGTACGGATGATATTTTTTTTTACTGTGGGCGAATGTGAGTAATTATTCAAACTTAATTTTGATAAGATGTTTGCAGAAACTAAAATATTATCACTATGCCATGTAAATTGAGAATTATGAAATGATATAAAGTGGATTCTAGAGTAATGGTTATGCCTTTTAATAAGGTTGCCAGATTGACCGGTTTTATCCGGGTTTGCCCGGACATTTAATACAAAATTTGGGAACAGTCCGGCCAGGCCCGGGTGCCTTAATTTTCATGGAATTAGCCCGGATTTTTTCCGGATTTATTCACTTTATTTGACAAATCAAACAAAAAATATATAATTGTGTTGTAAAAATTTTCTATTATGTGTCAAAAACAAAATTTTAAAAAAATTGACTCGCAACGGTCTACAAAACAAATCCTGAAATTTTAAGAATGACTCGCCCACCTCTCGTCTTTGGGTATGATTTTAAAAAAGTATTCATTTTTTAAATGAAAAATTTCCGAACTTATAATGCTTATAAGTCAGCTGTTAAACTTGTTAAAGTGGCGGTTTGTGTGAAACTATGTATTTCAAAACAACGGGAGTTCTCTGTTTTTAAGAATCAATCTAAGATCTATTTAAAGCTTATGATCTTATCTGCAAGAAAAAATGAGAATATTAAAATAAGTTTCGCCATTATTGATAGATTTCAAAGATATGGACGATCTTATTTTCATTTTAGAACCTATTTTTTCTGTTTTGGTACTGTACTGGTACCCTTTATTGATCTAAAATACCAAAATAAAGATTTATTTAAAAAAAAATCAAAATAAATAATTTAAACTGAAAATTTAAATCAAATATCATCAGCTAAACATATTTCAGCGGTTATAAAACATTAAACTTTCTGTTATGAATATCTCAAACGTACAAACTCTCGTTCAACACTGTTTGCAGCACAATAATGAGAATCTTTTTATGTTTTCTTGTAGTTTATAAGCATAAAACTGACAAAAAATTTTGGAAATGCTCAATAGGGGTTCTTAATTAAGGAGTTGTAAAAATTCTCACGTGAATTTTTTGTTAGTGTCCTACTTTTAGAACCTTTCCAAATTTTTCGGATTTTCTAATGTTATTTTTCTTTTATTAAATTTAAGTTTAAGTTTAATATTCGAAATTACGGTAGTCTTAAAGAAAGGAAAAATAAAAAGTATAGTTCATATTATCACAGTGAAAGTGGTTTGTGGGCTTGGGATATAGCTCTGTTGGCAAGTCAGTTGCTTCCGAAAGTTAATTTCAAAAAAATCTCAGTAGAACAGTTTTTAAGTTATGCTCCAAATATGAAATTTTGAAGATAACAAACAAAAAGTTCTTTTACTAAGTTTTTAATAACAATATCTTGAAATCTTTTCCTTGCATATTGAAGGTGAATAAATTTGCTATCGATCATCTGAACTTTACTTTTGCGTACGATCAACAGTATTGTTGATCTTAGTGAGCTTATGCTTAAAAAAATGATAAAAAAACGCATTTTTCAAGAGAAATTTTTATTTCATCAGCAGTTTTAGACTCGATGGTGACATTCCAAAATTAAATTTTGATTAATGTTAATTAAAACAAAGATTTCGAGTTGGTATTTGTCAAAATCAGTTGAAAATTGAAGAAGTTGTGGTTGCTTTACCATAACAGAAATTTTGGCATTTTTGAATAATTTATCGAACCGCAGTGCACTAAACTTAATATAGGAAGAATTTAACATAATAAATCTCACTCGCTCTAAGCTAAAATTGACTATTAGCTTATCAGAAGGTCACTTGCCGAATTTGAGCAAGATCTGACTCAAGGGAGCGTTTGCTGAAGTCTTTTTTTATCCGAAATTTCATATTTAGAGCATAACTCAAAAACTGTTCAACAATTTTTTTTTTAATTTCATTTTCGGATTCAGCTTGCGATTTTACATTTAAAATATACGTCGACTAATAAAGTTCGCGATTTTTTTAAAATTTTGTAAAATAGTGTAATCGAAAAAAAGTACTGGTTTATTCCCTTAAAATATTTCCTTGGCCGTTGGAATGGGGGGGGGGGGAGGTTTGGGGGTTAACCAACCCCCAAACTTGAAATGCTTCATTTACAGGTTTTTTTTATAAAAATAGATTCTAGACATTTCGAATTCCATGATCGCTGGCGTTGCTAAGCAGAACAAGTTCCACGTCGCCAATGGTTGCTACTCCGTGATTAATCGATCAATTTTGCACAAAGTCCAAAAGAATGGTGCTTGGGATTAACAGCCATTCTCATTGTACAAAACTGATGCTCTCCCTTTTTTATGAGATTAGTAACGGCGCCGGCCACGTCCTAGTAGTCAATGGGGAATAGGGAAGGATTGTTAGTAAGATATTCTTTTAGTTCAACTAGCAACCTCTTGCTCTTGCATACTCCAAAAAAATTTGTTTTACAAATTTAGAACCAAAGATAAGCTAGTATCACCAACTATGGAAACCGTCTGAACGTCTGCGAATGTATATTTATATACATATATTGTGTTAGTTTATGAAATGTAGGGATCAGAATCCATTTTGGTAAATGATGCAATCATGATTTTCCTACACCTCCTATGCTCCTAGACATTTCCTAAGGAAACTCCTATACCTATGAGGCATTTGATAAATGTCCATTGAAAATGGATCGAGTTGAAAATTGAAGGCAAATCAATACCATTCAAATTTCTCCCTTGATAAACTAGCTCATTTTTCTAACCGTGATCCTTGTTGAAGCAAGAGTTTGCAAAAGGGCTTAAATGGTTGAAGACGGAATGTTATTTGAAATAAAATTGGAATATATTATAATTTTTAGACACAAATTTCTCCAAAAAGTTTTTCTATGATTATTGCCTTTTTGAAAACTCTTTGATTCTTTGCTCTCCTTTGCCTCACATTTAAAAAATCTTAGTTTCATTACTTCAGGTATCAGAATGGGAGTAGGCTTAATAGCGGCACGTTATCCAAACACACGGGAAAATTGTGCCTAGGCTTTTTTTTGTCCAAGATTTCATCATTTATCTGAGAAACCTGAAAAACCTATAAAAGGAAGAAATAAATTCAATCTATTTAAGATGGCATAAAGCCTTTCCACTAGGGATTATAAGCATTTAAGCTCTTTTCTACATTCGATAAGGAATGATAGAATGTTTTTTAAGTTTAATTTCTTAAACTCAGATTCGCTTAAAGCGTAAGATCCCAAAGTACGAAAACGAAGTCTGGCAAATGAGGGACAGTTACATATAAGATGGAAGGGATCTTCCACATCTGATTCACAACTTCCACATACTGGAGATTCAGCACGCTGAATGTTGTGCATGTGATAGTTGAGTTTACAATGACCGGAGAGTGCTCTGATCAAGATGCTGCAATTAGATTTATTTAAAGTTAATAAGTAACTCGATATTATTGGAGATGGTTTTTCTAAAAATGATTTAGTTTGACGACAAGTGTCCAACTCTTCCCAGTATCGTTTATGCTGGTTAGAAGACCAAGTTTGAATTTGGTTTCTGAACCAAGATGGTGATATTGGGACAGCCGGCTCTGGTCCGTAAAATTCCTTTTCCGACCCGGCTCTAGCGAGTTCGTCGGCGCATTCGTTTCCAAAAATTCCCTTATGTCCGGGTACCCATAGAAGGTTTACCCGAGCAGACTTTTATGGCAAAATTATAGCAAATTTTGCTATCACGCCCTGAGAGCCTAATGTGCTCTCATTTTGCTTGACATAAGGTGGTACACAGCAAAAATGAGAGCACAAATTTTCATACTCGGTTAGCAAAGTGAGACCTTATTTTGCTAAAACTGAGACCCTAACTACACCTCGTTTTCTGAGAGCTTGGAGAGCACAATGATGTCAATATAAGGTATCAAACAAATTCCTTTTACAGCAAAATTTAGCATCAATATGCTCTCAATATTTATGAAAAAAAAACGAGATATCGTTGCTACTCATGAATGAAAATTTTGCTGTCCTTTTTACTGTGTAACACCTTATATCAAACAAAATGACAAAAAATTTGAAACTCAAGGCGTGATAGCAAAATTTACTATAGTTTTGCCATAAAAGTATGCTTGGGATGCTAACTGTATTTTAACAAAAAAGATTTTTTGTCGCTTAATTATGATTTTTTACAAACGCTTCTCGAATGAATGGTTGAAATGCAACGAGATTAAAACGCCTCAATGTAGGCAAATGATGCTGCGAAACATAAAGGGAAGCGATCAATAAACGAAACAGTGTTCACATTAAAAACAACTGAATTCTGCTCGTGTATTCAAATGAAAGTACAATGTTTGTGATTTTTGTGCCAAATTTTGAACGGTGTTGTTTTCAATTAAATGCTTCTGTTTGTACTAGCGACTAATTTCATGAACCGATTCAAATTATACTCCGTTTCAATCAAGTTGTATTAATTATGCAATCTTATGATATATCATACAGGTCATTTCACTGTGTAGGTTAGTTCGAAAATAGTTTTAAGTAAAAAGCTTAACGGCAGATTCACAAATGTAGAATATTGCTATGAATTTTATAAAGGCGTTCAAATGTGCGATGTTGGGCAATACCAACCAGTTCATCACGGAAATCGTCTTCACTTATGTAACGATAAGTTAAACCATCGAAAGGTTTATATCAGCTAATGCAAGAACAAGAGCTTGTTTTAAATATTGGACTAATTTTCACTAATCTACACATACTTCGGGATCCCTGAGAAAAAAAAGAATCTAATCTATACCACTGACTAGTAAACGCCTGATGATATACTCTATACATTTTGTATAAGAAAATATTTTCGATATAAAATCGATGAGTGAAACCGCCTTAATATAGACAACGTTTAAATTTTGGATGAGAAAAGAGGTGTTAGCTTCGTTGGAAATTTATATTACTCATCATCTAAAATACCTACTGCACCTATAAACAACATAAAGAAGATAAAAAAAACTGAATGACTTTTCAACGAATCTATATAAAGTACATTAGCACTGATGCCATAACTTTAGGGCACACTACAGAACAGATTACTCGATTTTGGTAATTGAGATAGTTTCTGTGAATACATAGTACTAGTCCCATTTATCTAAACAATTAAAAGGAATGGATCACTCCAGAGGATGAAAATCCCGGAAAATGCTAGACAGTATCATGTCTTCCTAACAACAAAAGAGACTTGAGATAAATCCTAGCAAGCGATGACTTAGTGAACTACAAAACATTGTTTTTTTTTTTATTTTAAATATATTTAAAGTCGCTTTACCACGGTTGTGGCTTTTTTGTCTCAACAACTGATTAAGAAATCTACTATAATTGCGATGTTTTGATATTTCATGTTGATAAATATCGAAATCCAAATATGGTTAAACGTTATCTTAATTCAGGCGTAATAAATAAACGAAATTCAAGGGATGGCAATTTTGGATACAAATAGAAGGAATAAGAAAACGAAATTTGAAAGAAATAGCGAATTCAATTTGCCTTTTCAGATGTTGTAGATATTAGACTGGATGTCTAATATCTACAAGAATGTAGCATTTGAAAAGGCAAATTAAATTCTCTTGTTCTTTCAAAAGTTTTGATCAATTTGAATTCTGTAATCTGCCAACAAGTTTAGTTTTCTTATACCTTCTATCTGTATCCAAAAATGCCATCCATTGAATTCGGTTTATTTATTACGCCTGAATTTACATATTTGGATTTTGATATTTATCGACATAGAAATATCCAAACATCGTAATTATAGTGGATTTCTTAATCTGTTGTTGAGACACAAAAGCGACAACCGTGGTAAAGCGACTTTTAATATATTTAATATAAAAAAAAAATGTTTTGTAGTTCACTACGTCATCGCTTGATAGGATTTGTCTCAAATCTATTTAGTAGTATCGGGTCACCTGGAAATAAGAAATTAAATACTTACCCCGACTCCTGTATAGTTACGGACATCGTCGGAAAGATGCAATTGTACATATTGGTGGCCGAATTTTTAAACCAACTGCTCCGTTGCAGGTTAATCCACGGAATGAGGCAGAGCAAGCAGGATTGCCCACTACTTATTTTTCCAAGGACGATCTAGAAGCAAAATTTAAAAATCATTATTTTAGAATGTTCTTCAAGCGTTTACCATTTCTGTACTTCTCCATTTCATACATATGAGGGGAGAGATGGATCATCCTAAAGGATGAAATCCCGGAAAAAAAATTCACATATATAAATCCATTATGTCACCAAATAACCAAGTCGCTTCAGCTGCAGGTTCGCAAAAACAAATTGAAACTAGCATAATGTGGGTAGCGTATTTGTCCATTCCACCGGTAGAAATCCCTCGAACATTGGTGGTCATCGTAAAATTTTAACATTACAGCAATCTAAAACGACGAAAAAAGGCATTAACTCTTTGATTCATAAAAAAATTATTGAATTTGACTTACCACAATAGACATGCGGATGGTTTTGACTTCTTACGACATTATTATTCCTTCCTAGCTTCCTACAAAACCTTCCATTCCAACGCTTTGCTGTAAACAAAAATATTGTTTACATTCTTCTGTTTTTGTGCGATGCGCATTTATGGGTGGACCAGTGACATAGTATGAATGTCCAATGCGTTTGTTTCGCTGTTTGGTATACGATGTAATGTTTATTTGAAATTTGACGTTTATTGATGGAAAAAAGTGCTCATTAAAGCCCAGTGCACAACTAGCTATTTTTGTTGCTGCTTTCAGTAATAGCTATCGAATTCGTTCGTTCAATGATCAATTTCATGTGTAAAATAAAATGTTTCATAGTTCGTACAAAACATTAATAAAACAAAAAATCTATTTTTATCCCACAATTAATCGTTTTTGTAGCTTAACTATTTCAGTGAATGTAACGGTATTTGTATTGATAAATAGAAAAATAAGGACTCAATTACAGAATTGCATTAATACTGGACTAATTTTTAAATAATACCACGCGAACTTTATTCGCAAATTAAGAAATAGCCAATACAACTCAAAAAAGTTGGTACATATTTCAAGCACAGAAAATGCGTACCTATTTAAAAAAAATTAACCTTTTAATTCCTTGAAGGTGGATGTTAAAAGAATTTAATTTTTTTACCCATGACCAAAAGATGGCCATAATATTATAAAACTTCACATAAATGTACTTCTTATCTAATTAAAATATATTATATTGATATTTTTCCAAGTGAAATGGAACAAAACCTTGAAATAAGTTTTCTATTTTTCTATGTATTATATTTTCAAGACAGCACATTTCGATTTTTCTTATCTTAATCTACATCTGGAGAAAAACTCAGTTTTTTTTAACACTTTTTCGAATAATTTAAAACAGCTCGAATTTTGGAAAAAATATATGAAAAAACCAGCACTTTTACAACTTAAAAATGCGTTTTACCGAAATTGTCATAAACCTTATTTTTCCATCGGGGAAAATGCGTTACTAAATCATTCTATTTTTGTTTTAGTTTGGAGTTCGGATTATGGACAAAATCACTTATATATAAAACATGTTTAATACTAAACAAAAATTTCAATGTATCATATTTTTGGAACTATAAAGGATTTTTAATATCCACTTCAATTTGAAGCATATTTTATATTAAAAATAATTTTGGTATAATGGTAATTCAAATGCTTAGTAAATAACAACTTCTAAATCTAGAAAACACCGCACATAAAAAAAATGAGTCGTGGCTTAATTCTCTCTCTACAATCTATAATTCCGTGCATTTTGTACTTGATGTTCATTGATATTTTGTAACAATTAAGATCCAATTTTGCATTTGTTGTCGGTTGTAATTAAGCGTCAAACGTAATCTTTCAATAATGAAAAACACAACACCAAATTATGCTATCATTGTGTTATCAATAGCTCAATTTGGTCTCAATTTACTATCATTTTTGTATTCTGTTGTCAAATGTATTTATTTTGTCAAAATTGCATATAATTTTAAATACCTGAATGATGCCTAGTTAAGCTCTCAAAATTAATGCTACATCACGTTTTGCTTCCAGTTTGCTGTTGATACCATATTTTGGTCTCAGCTTGCTATCAATCTGGTATTTTTGAAACCTTAATTATGCCTTATTTTGGTATCTAGTTAAATTCAACAGCAAATGATGCTCTCATCTTGCTGTCAACACCTCATTTTAGTATCAATTTGCTCGATTTTGGCATCAATGTCTGCTCGGGTAAACCATTGCCTTCAGCAAGTTCTTCGATTGCTTTCCGGCATGCGATTACCAGTTTTGATCTAGACCTGGAAGCACTGAGTGATTTGATAGCTGCTTGGCTATCTGAACAGAAATAAATTGTTCTGAACATAATCTTCTTTTGAAGTGCAATTTGCACTCCATACATAATAGCATATAGCTCAGCCTGAAAGACTGTACAATGTTTTCCTAGAGGTTGAGCATATTCTATGTTCAACTCGTGACAGTAAATTCTTGCACCTGCACGGCCGTTTGATAATGAACCGTCAGTATAGAATACAATATGAGAGGACATTTGGTCCTCTACGAAACTTGATAACCATTCTTGAGGAGAAGGAAATTTGACTTTAAATCCCATGTAGGGAAAACTACTCGAGAGTGTTAAATCGTTTGGCGCTAGATTAAACTTGTTTAATCTAACTAATTCAGGCCACACATTTGTATGACTCGATGATCTTCCGATATTTCCTGACAGCCAGAGACCAAGTGCCTGTAGACGAAAAGCACATGAGAAGGCTTCCTGTTTTAGGAACAAGTGTAGAGGTTTGATAGAAAACAGAGCCTCTAGTGCTGCAGTAGGAGTTGTTGTGAACGATCCGGACATCCCCAAAAGACACATTCTTTGAAGGTGATTTAGTTTAGTCCGAACTGTTGCAACTTCTCCTTTCTGCCACCACACTAGACACCCATAGGCCAGAATTGGTCTTACTATTGTGGAATAAATCCAGTGAATATGTTTGGGTTTGAGTCCCCAGTTTTTCCCGATTGCACGTCGGCATTGTCCGAAGGCCATGCATGCTTTTTTGATTCTGAATTCGATGTGATCTGACCAGTTTAATTTGGAGTCAAGAATGACACCCAAATATTTAACTTGATTACGGTGATTTCGGAACCATAAAACAGCAGAGGGCACACCCCGCGGGTGATACGTTTTTTATTAAATAAAACAATATTAGTTTTTAGAGGATTAACTGAAAGTTCTACATGAGAACACCATCGTTCAACAGAGCGCAGAGCTTGTTGCATTATATCAAATAATGTGCTTATGCACAAACCTCTTACCAGCAGAAGATAATCATCTGCGAATCCATAGGTTGGTATTCCACGGTCATTGAGTTTTCTCAACAAGCCGTCTGCAACTAGGTTCCACAAAAGAGGTGATAGTACACCTCCCTGTGGGCAACCACGTGTGCTAACTTTTGTTATTGAAGCCTGTCTTAAAGACGAATGAAGATTCCTGTTACTTAGCATTGCGCTAATCCAGTTTGTTATAACACTAGGCACTAGACTGAGTCGATTTGGGGTCATTTTCGAATTTCTCAAACCCTGGGGTCTTAAAAGCTTCGTCTTGGTCCAAAACTCATCCATGATTTTTTGCAGAATTTTTAAGTAACGTTAACATGAGTAAATTTGAACTTTTGGGTTTGTATGGGAAAATTGAATATTTTGTACTGAAAAATCAACATCGTTTTTGTTTCTTCTGTGGAACCGAGCCAGCTGATGGTTTTTGTGCCAATTTATAAAATTCCGAAGGGAAATTTTCCGCTGACTTCGTATCTCATTATGCAAAAAAGTTATAAGCTGTTTAACAGGGGTATGTCTTTTCGCAATGATAAACCATAAATTCAATTGACATCCCTGCTGGAGCCTCGCGAAGTATAGCATGGAAAGTAGTCATGCAATACCTCGATGGGCACCCTGCAGTGATGTCAATTGAATTTAATGTTTATCAACGTGAAAAGACATACCCCTATTAAACTGCTAATAACTTTTTTTCCTAATAAGATACGAAGTTAAGGTCTTCGACAAAGTTGTTCAGCGCAAAATTTCCCTTCGGAATTTTATAAATTGGCACAAAAACCATCAGCTGGCTCGGTTCCACAGAAGAAACAAAAACGATGTTGATTTTTCAGTACAAAATATTGAATTTTCTCATACAAACCTAAAAGTTCAAATTTACTCATGTAAACGTTACTTAAAAATTCTGCAAAAAATCATGGATGAGTTTTGGACCAAGACGAAGCTTTTAAGACCCCAGGGTTTGAGAAATTCAAAAATGACCCCAAATCGACTCAGTCTACTAGGCACTCCATGAAGTAGTGCCGCATCCATTATTGATGTAAACGAGACATTATCAAATGCTCCTTCTATGTCTAGAAATGCTCCTAGACATGATTCTTTCTGTGAAAAACTATCTTCAATATTGTGTACTACGTTGTGCAGAAGAGTTAATGTTGACTTTCCTGTTTGGTATGCATGTTGTGTCGCATTAAGCGGATGTTGGACAAAGTAATGTTTTGAGTAATCAATATTTTTTAAAACATTTTCGATTTTTTCCACCAATTCGAGTAATATATTCAGCTTTTCAATTTATTTTAAAAATTAAACAGTCAATCTCAAAGTTATTAAAATTTGTTCTGCTTTACCTACAGCTTTGAAAATAATAAATTATCTTTTCTTTTATATGCCCAGTCATTGAATAAAAGATTTGTTTAAAACAAATATCAAAAATTGCAGAAATAATTCATCCATAAACATTTCTTCAATGGATCATGGAACCGATATATTTTACCTCTAGCACTAGCACTAGCAACTTTTTAAGTGATCAAAATTATTAATATAAATTTTTTAGGATCTTTTCATATAATCCATAGTAGCTGAAATGTCCAGCCATACGAAAAAAAAATCGTAAATTTAAGTTTATCCAAAATATATTTGCATACATTCTAGAGTTTTCTGTGAAAACGCCTGAACCTACGGCTTTAAAATAAGTCTCGTACACAAATCTTTGTAAAATATACTAATACAAATTTTCCCACGAAATAATTCAATCTGCTCCCAATAAATATTTCGAAAACTTCGTTTCAATCATGAACCAGTAGCAATAATAGAAGTAAAAATGCCAACTGAATCAATAATTTTAGGGAAAAATAACAAAGAAAACACTTAGCCTATTTTTAAACCGGATCCTTCCCGAAGTTCCACTCTACAAGTGAAACCCAATACTAGTCCGGAGGGCCCAGCGCCAGCCCTAGTTCCATCACTCGAAAATCATTGTTTTCACGTAGAAAACTAATCAATCGAATCTATTCACTTTTTTTCACTTCACTTGAGGTCATTCGAACATTAAATCAGAATTGAATCACATTTTTTGATTTATTTTTGAAATATCTTTTCCGGAAGAAAATTTTCGACCGACAGAAAAACGACAAAATTGTACGCAGAAAAAACAAACGCGACCGCACCGCCTTCTCCTGAAAAAAAAACGATTTTGCTTGGTGAAAACTCCTAATAAAACTATTTTTCTTTTAAATAACTTTTGTGTCTTATTTATCGTGTGTGGAATTCGAAAAGGAAGCTTGAATGGTATTCTATAAACCGACAAAGTTATTGTTATAGTGTTATAATTTTTGTATACATTTATAAAAAAACGACAATTCTTAAGCTTTCAAATGTATCCTTCAGATCTGCAATACGATGTTAGATGAGAAAGATGAACGCCCCAAACGGCCCAAAATTTTGGCCGATACACCATACCAGGGATGATCCCAAACTTTTGGACGACAACCTAATTGTCTATTTTATTAATTAAAAGTACATTCTTAAATGTTTGCACAAAAATTTTTGATTGTGTTTTGAGAAGTATAGAATAAGGATTCTAATGCAACTCAAATTTTGAAATTTGGTCCACCCTATCGTGAGATGATCGGCTTTGAATATTGAGTGCGATTTTTTTTAAATGTTCTAACTTTAGGTTGAGTTTTAGGTGCAAAACTAAAACATTATTTCTAGGCAAAATACCTCCGAAATAGCTATTGCTCATTATGTTTCAAATAAGATCAGAAGATTTGCAATATGTCCTAAGACCGCTGAGATATGAACGATCAAAATTTGCATGTTTTTTAGCGGGTGATCCCAAACTTTTGGCCGGCAGTGTATAAAGATAACAATTTCTCCTTGATCCGAAATTTATAAATGTAATAAGCATAATGCAAGTGGTCCGATGCTGATGAAATGAGAATAAATATGTTCAGGTTTTGTGTTTCCTGAGAAGCGTAAGGGAAAATTGATTTTAAGAATACTTGAATACAAAGATTTCCACGATGACCGGAAGTTTAGGTCGCCAATATTATAGCCACTGTGCTTTCGTCGCACAAATTTGGTAAAATAGTTTAGTTTGAAACTGTGAAATTATTTTGCGGATGAATCTTACATCTTTGAGTGTGATCGTCAAGGGTGTCTCTTGGCGGATAGAATGAATGTTTTGAGCCTCGTTCCTACCTACCTACCTAAGGGTCCAGCGCCGATTGACCGGCGCATAGGGCTGAGATAAAAGTTCTCCACTGCTGGCGATCTGGATCCAGCGTCTTCACTTGCTGCCAGCCAAGGTTCTCGTCAACTGTGCGGATTTCAGCGGCTAGACTTCGCCGCCACGAGCTTTTGGGCCTGCCTCTTCTTCGATGCCCATCTGGATTCCAGTCAAGCGCCTCTCTGCAAATCTCGTTTTCATCTCTTCGCAGCGTTCTCGTTTTCATCTCTAAGCCTCGTTCCGCTTAGGTGAAATTTTCGGGAGCGGACTGGAGAGAGGAAATCAGCATCAACTAACAAAGGCCAGATGTTTTTTTTTATTTGGTGAGTTTGTTCCATATTGTTTATTTTACTTAAAATATAAATTTCGTTGAAATATGGATTGGAGTCAGGGTGTTTTCACTTTGAACTCTCTTGATTTTGTTCTGGCTCAGCAATTTCCAGAATGTTATGCATTTGAACAAATGAACTGATTAAAGCATCGTATTATAAGGATAAATTTTTTTAAAAAATCTTTCGAGTTCTAAAGGGACCTCGAAGGGTTTTTTGTTCTTTTAATTTTTTTCGATTCTCTTTTTATTTTCAAGAGCGAGTAAAGGCGCTTTATCCTTGGTCGATGACCAGAAATGATCGTACATTGAAATCCAAAACAGTTGACGAATCATAATAAATCTTAAAATTTAAAACCTTAAACATCACCTTCTTAAATATGCCACTTTTCTAAGGTTTTGTGATTTCTGTGTACAAAATAAATCGTTTCCAGCCGCTGAAGAATGGTCCTAGTGAATAGTGATATTACTTTACATAACGTGTGGTTTCCTCATCAAGGAGCATTTTTCTTAGCATGCTTCCAACGATACTGCCCCTTCGAAACGTATGGTACTGGTGGTCCACGTTTCTTCCTGATCCTGTGTTCCAGATTTCTCTGCGTTCTCTGCTCCATGGTAGGCTCAACCGGTTTATGTTTTTGATTATTTTAATGGTTTTATGTTAAAATAGTTGAAAACATGAAGAAAGAAAAGAAGAATAATAAAACACTTTTATTGTTCTTTGGGACTCAGACATAAGTTCTGGTTGTGGAAGTACGATTAGTGATTAGTGATTAGTGATCATATAAAAGGAGAGTTAGTCCAGAGATGAAGAGTGGTCGGTTATTCTGATAATTTCAGGACTAGTATTGTAGATCATATTGAGTCTAGAGGCCAAATTTGAGTTCCTGAAAAATCCTCTTCATTTTTCAGAATGAAGTATTAAATTTTTCAATAGCAACCTCAGAGTTAAAGTTTTTCGACCTCAGGGTTTGCAAGCTCATGAATGACTTCTAATAGACTCAGTATAGTGCGAAATTAATTCAACAAAACCAAAACACATATCTGCTGAATATATAAAATCTGTTTAAAAAGTGTTTTATCCTTTTTATTTTTTATTCTTCATTTTGTCAGAGTTAATTTATACCAAGAAAATCACCATTTAACCCTAATTATGGGCTAAAAAGTTCCCTGCATAAAATATTTTGCGGTATTTTTTTTACATTAAACAGATGGTCACAGTATCAGCACCTTCTGAAAAGTAGTTGAGGTTGCCGCAGCCCGTGACGTAGAGAATAGCTTTCAAGTCTTCTAAGCCAGCGGGTATGAGATCGAATCCCGGTCACGGCAAACTTAGTAAACCTTTCTGTGGGTTGGTGGTTTTAGCATTTGTAAGATGCTAGCCATCATATCCTCGAAAGATGTATGCTTAGAGAAAGAATCTCTTCGAGGAAACATCAAGTTTCATTGAGATCCTGTATGTGTTTGTGTTCGTTTAAGGTCGGTGCATAGAAGAAGCTGATCTCAAGAAAACACGCTTCAATGTGATTTTTTTTTTGTCCGTTTTCCATACATTTTTCAAAACTTCAATAATTTGAAATTATCAACTCAAAATTGGTTTATATAGTTGATGACTTTAAGATTCAAATCTCAAAATTTGTTTTAAGAAGTACCATGTGAAGGTACTCAGATATATCCCAAGTAATCGAAAGTCCCATAACTACTTAATTTGATACTTTTGAAATTCTCATTTGACTGAATAAAAGGTACTCGGGAAGGTTCCCTTGAGTGCTTATAATCGAACTCTGGACGAACATGGCAGGTCTATAAAAGTTTCCATAAAACATTTATGCACGTTCTAGGAGCTCATAAACAGTTGAAAGTCCATTTGTGACAATTGTGTTTTAATGAACTTCCTACGAACTTTTTGGTTCCATGAAGAACTGTATACGAGTTTTTTGGTTCTTTGATGGACTGAAATGGAACTTTTCCGTGAATTGTTATGAACATTTTTAACGAGATTTTTGAATGGAATTTGCATTAGCTTACAAAAAATTTAAGACTACACAGCCTTAAAATACGGCTGAGTAAGCTTTTAAGAGACCGTTTTATGGAACTTTTGGTTTCTAATCTTAATAGATAATCTTAATTACAACAATTGGCTTCACAGACAGCTGGAATAATTCTGGCTAAATTTAACAACGTAGTCTTGTAGTTTCAACAGGTTCTAATCTTTGATCTAAAATATGTAATGCTTAATCAATTTCCCAATCCGGTACAGCATTTTTTGTTCACTATCCCCACTACTAGCTGCTTGTACAAGCGGAAGCGGAGAAATAACAGTGGAAAAATTACAAGAATAGTGCTAAAAATGTGTTCACCCTGCGCTGCTGTCCAAACATTGTCCTTCGTCTTCCCTTCCTACTGCACCAAAGTTCCGGAATGTTATTCCGGAAAGTAACAGCGAGCGATGGTAGTTGATGCTGGGTCCAGCATATCCTACAAGAAAAAAAAAACAAAGTAAAAAAATTTGGATGAAGTTTTTCCGAAGGGTTTCCCTCCGCTACTCCATATATGTAGGTTCCAATTAGGATTCCTGATGCTTGCACAGGGTAAACAAAAATGCAACAATGTTTAAGGAACGGGGGAAAAGCCATGTGTTGTAACAGATCTCTTGCCTTGCTTCATCGTTCGTTCTAAGTTTTGCTGAATGGAGGAAGTGTCTACAGTAGTCGTGTGTATTTTTAATGGTTGTTTGAAAGTTTTCATTAAAGAAACGGAGGGACGGCAGTTCGAGGAAGAATATGCATATACTTTTTTTGCTGCTAATGAAGCCTGGTCCGTTGAAGCAGTTGTTAAAAATTCATGATCCTTCCTATCTTCGGTGAAAATGGATAAAAGTACCGGCCAGAATCAAGTGACAGAATCTAGCGATCGGCCCCCATGAATGGAAATTAGATGGAGGAGGATGTTTTGAAACAAGAGAAATGTATCACTTATTATGTCAGATGAGCAAACTTTGATTTTCAATTAGTTTTTGTAATATTAAGGGAAATGTGAAGAACGAACAAAATTTTCAATTAAATTTGATCTTCCATAACTATTTATGAACATGTTGAAATCGTTTCACTGCAGAAAAAAGGGAAGTGAATCCCAATTTCGTAATAATTTATGCACATTCGAGTAAACACACGCTTCTTCTAGGGTATTTTTGTTCACCAAAATTGCTAAATAAACATGATGAAAGAGTGAAATGACGTCGACAAAAAAAACTCACACACACGAAATAAATTGGAACATGTTCATCGAAAAGTAAGTCAATTTCTTCAGCCTATGAAGGCTCACCAAAAAAAAATCAAAGCACAGTGCATAGCGTGAGCGAGACTGTGTAAAAAAACACACACGTAGCGAGGAAAAAGTTGATCCACAAGATTGATTGATGATCAAAAATACGTTCAAACTGCCTTTGCCTACATCTCGGGGAATTTCGCATTACCCTTCCTCGATTCGGAATGTGGTTGCGGGTGTTAGTAGGAAAAAAAAGGGTTTCATCCCCCCTTACCCCGTAGGGGTTCTTGATGTATAAAGGTAGGTGCAGATTGAGTTTTCTCGTTTTACTCCCCGGTGATGTTGGCATTTTTTGCTGCTGCTCTTATGACGATGGGTTCCATTACATATTTCAAACAAGCGGGCTATTGCGTGCTTGCGTGCTATATTTTTATGGGTTAATCGCAATGAGGAGGAATCTTCTCGGAAAATCGGTTTTCTCTATGGACGTCCTTTCGGGATCCCCCCTTTCTATCCTTAAACTTGGAGTAGAAGATGAAAGGCTTTATCTAAGCTCAAGTTTGAATGCGGGCACGTGTAGGTTGATGAAAATGGATAAACATACCGAAGAGCCTCGTACCTATCGGTGGAAGTTTATTTCACATAAATAACCGATTTGATCTGGTGAGATGCGTCGGAAGGTATTTCGATAAATATGAAACATGCTTCGAGGAAGGAATTCCGTTGACGAAATAAATATTTATGGCTTTATTGATGAAGTCTAGATCAATCGTCATTAAAATGGGTCATTAAAATTAAAAAAAAAAAAGCTTAGCTACGTCGTTAACAACTTAGGTTTTGTAACTTTTCACTCGCTTTTTTTTCACCCGAATTTCCTACAAACACTTTTAATCGATGCCCAGTTGTGAAAGTTGTCCGATGATAACGACAAAAATAACGCCCCACCCGGGAACTATTCACCTTCTAATGGATGTATTTTCTGAGCTGATGGAAAAAAAATTGATATCTACAGGCCAATGTCCGTCCATCCAAACCACCAGAAAGCGTTGGAAAAGCCAGTTTCATTACTTTACAATTTCAGCCACACATGTGTTTGCATTCTGAAGGCTCCAGGCAGATAAATGAATGACAAAACCACCACGCTTTTCCATTATCACATTGCACGGCATAAGTGTTTTCCTCTGTTTCAGCTTTTGCTACATCGGTGTGGAAAAAAAACCAGCTGTGACAACTCGGGATATTTTTCTAGAATTTTTTGTTATAGTCAAACTACAAAAAGGTGTCCCCTAGTTAAATTATTCACAATTATTTACCTTAACCAGGGTGGCCACCACGGTAATGTCGCGACGTTTTTAGGCGATTCTGAGCTTAATTTGGGATCACAACTTTAAAATGCGATTTCTGGCCTTTAGAAGCGTTTTTCGGCGATTCTGAGCTTAATTTGGAGTCACAACTTTAAAATGCGATTTCTGGCCTTTAGAAGCGTTTTTTCGTGATTCTGAGCTTAATTTGGGATCACAACTTTAAAATGCGATTTCTGGCCTTTAGAAGCGTTTTTTCGACATTCTGAGCTTAATTTGGGATCACAACTTTAAAATGCGATTTCTGGCCTTTAGAAGCGTTTTTTCGACATTCTGAGCTTAATTTGGGATCCCAACTTTAAAATGCGATTTCTGGCCTTTAGAAGCGTTTTTTCGTGATTCTGAGCTTAATTTGGGATCACAACTTTAAAATGCGATTTCTGGCCTTTAGAAGCGTTTTTTCGCAATTCTGAGCCTAATATGGGATCACAACTTTAAAATGCGATTTCTGGCCTTTAGAAGCGTTTTTCGGCGATTCTGAGCTTAATTTGAGATCACAACTTTAAAATGCGATTTCTGGCCTTTAGAAGCGTTTTTTCGACATTCTGAGCTTAATTTGGGATCACAACTTTAAAATGCGATTTCTGGCCTTTAGAAGCGTTTTTTCGACATTCTGAGCTTAATTTGGGATCACAACTTTAAAATGCGATTTCTGGCCTTTAGAAGCGTTTTTCGGCGATTCTGAGCTTAATTTGGAATCACAACTTTAAAATGCGATTTCTGGCCTTTAGAAGCGTTTTTTCGCAATTCTGAGCCTAATATGGGATCACAACTTTAAAATGCGATTTCTGGCCTTTAGAAGCGTTTTTCGGCGATTCTGAGCTTAATTTGAGATCACAACTTTAAAATGCGATTTCTGGCCTTTAGAAGCGTTTTTTCGACATTCTGAGCTTAATTTGGGATCACAACTTTAAAATGCGATTTCTGGCCTTTAGAAGCGTTTTTTCGTGATTCTGAGCTTAATTTGGGATCACAACTTTAAAATGCGATTTCTGGCCTTTAGGAGCGTTTTTTCGACATTCTGAGCTTAATCACAACTTTAAAATGCGATTTCTGGCCTTTAGAAGCGTTTTTCAGCGATTCTGAGCTTAATTTGGGATCACAACTTTAAAATGCGATTTCTGGCCTTTAGAAGCGTTTTTTCGTGACTCTGAGCTTAATTTGGGATCACAACTTTAAAATGCGATTTCTGGCCTTTAGAAGCGTTTTTTCGTGACTCTGAGCTTAATTTGGGATCACAACTTTAAAATGCGATTTCTGGCCTTTAGAAGCGTTTTTTCGTGACTCTGAGCTTAATTTGGGATCACAACTTTAAAATGCGATTTCTGGCCTTTAGAAGCGTTTTTTCGTGATTCTGAGCTTAATTTGGGATCACAACTTTAAAATGCGATTTCTGGCCTTTAGAAGCGTTTTTTCGACATTCTGAGGTTAATTTGGGATCACAACTTTAAAATGCGATTTCTGGCCTTTAGAAGCGTTTTTCAGCGATTCTGAGCTTAATTTGGGATCACAACTTTAAAATGCGATTTCTGGCCTTTAGAAGCGTTTTTCGGCGATTCTGAGCTTAATTTGGGATCACTACTTTAAAATGCGATTTCTGGCCTTACGAAGCGTTTTTTCGCAATTCTGAGCCTAATATGGGATCACAACTTTAAAATGCGATTTCTGGCCTTTAGAAGCGTTTTTCGGCGATTCTGAGCTTAATTTGGGATCACAACTTTAAAATGCGATTTCTGGCCTTTAGAAGCGTTTTTTCGTGATTCTGAGCTTAATTTGGGATCACAACTTTAAAATGCGATTTCTGGCCTTTAGAAGCGTTTTTTCGTGATTCTGAGCTTAATTTGGGATCACAACTTTAAAATGCGATTTCTGGCCTTTAGAAGCGTTTTTCGGCGATTCTGAGCTTAATTTGGGATCACAGCTTTAAAATGCGATTTCTTGCCTTTAGAAGCGTTTTTTCGTGATTCTGAGCTTAATTTGGGATCACAACTTTAAAATGCGATTTCTGGCCTTTAGAAGCGTTTTTTCGTGATTCTGAGCTTAATTTGGGATCACAACTTTAAAATGCGATTTCTGGCCTTTCGAAGCGTTTTTCGGCGATTCTGAGCTTAATTTGGGATCACAACTTTAAAATGCGATTTCTGGCCTTTAGAAGCGTTTTTTCGTGACTCTGAGCTTAATTTGGGATCACAACTTTAAAATGCGATTTCTGGCCTTTAGAAGCGTTTTTTCGTGACTCTGAGCTTAATTTGGGATCACAACTTTAAAATGCGATTTCTGGCCTTTAGAAGCGTTTTTTCGTGATTCTGAGCTTAATTTGGGATCACAACTTTAAAATGCGATTTCTGGCCTTTAGAAGCGTTTTTCGGCGATTCTGAGCTTAATTTGGGATCACAACTTTAAAATGCGATTTCTGGCCTTTAGAAGCGTTTTTTCGTGATTCTGAGCTTAATTTGGGATCACAACTTTAAAATGCGATTTCTGGCCTTTAGAAGCGTTTTTCGGCGATTCTGAGCTTAATTTGGGATCACAACTTTAAAATGCGATTTCTGGCCTTTAGAAGCGTTTTTTCGTGATTCTGAGCTTAATTTGGGATCACAACTTTAAAATGCGATTTCTGGCCTTTAGAAGCGTTTTTTCGTGATTCTGAGCTTAATTTGGGATCACAACTTTAAAATGCGATTTCTGGCCTTTCGAAGCGTTTTTCGGCGATTCTGAGCTTAATTTGGGATCACAACTTTAAAATGCGATTTCTGGCCTTTAGAAGCGTTTTTTCGTGATTCTGAGCTTAATTTGGGATCACAACTTTAAAATGCGATTTCTGGCCTTTAGAAGCGTTTTTCGGCGATTCTGAGCTTAATTTGGGATCACAACTTTAAAATGCGATTTCTGGCCTTTAGAAGCGTTTTTTCGTGACTCTGAGCTTAATTTGGGATCACAACTTTAAAATGCGATTTCTGGCCTTTAGAAGCGTTTTTTCGTGATTCTGAGCTTAATTTGGGATCACAACTTTAAAATGCGATTTCTGGCCTTTCGAAGCGTTTTTCGGCGATTCTGAGCTTAATTTGGGATCACAACTTTAAAATGCGATTTCTGGCCTTTAGAAGCGTTTTTTCGACATTCTGAGCTTAATTTGGGATCACAACTTTAAAATGCGATTTCTGGCCTTTAGAAGCGTTTTTTCGTGACTCTGAGCTTAATTTGGGATCACAACTTTAAAATGCGATTTCTGGCCTTTAGAAGCGTTTTTTCGTGACTCTGAGCTTAATTTGGGATCACAACTTTAAAATGCGATTTCTGGCCTTTAGAAGCGTTTTTTCGTGATTCTGAGCTTAATTTGGGATCACAACTTTAAAATGCGATTTCTGGCCTTTAGAAGCGTTTTTCGGCGATTCTGAGCTTAATTTGGGATCACAACTTTAAAATGCGATTTCTGGCCTTTAGAAGCGTTTTTTCGTGATTCTGAGCTTAATTTGGGATCACAACTTTAAAATGCGATTTCTGGCCTTTAGAAGCGTTTTTCGGCGATTCTGAGCTTAATTTGGGATCACAACTTTAAAATGCGATTTCTGGCCTTTAGAAGCGTTTTTTCGTGATTCTGAGCTTAATTTGGGATCACAACTTTAAAATGCGATTTCTGGCCTTTAGAAGCGTTTTTCGGCGATTCTGAGCTTAATTTGGGATCACAACTTTAAAATGCGATTTCTGGCCTTTAGAAGCGTTTTTTCGTGATTCTGAGCTTAATTTGGGATCACAACTTTAAAATGCGATTTCTGGCCTTTAGAAGCGTTTTTTCGTGATTCTGAGCTTAATTTGGGATCACAACTTTAAAATGCGATTTCTGGCCTTTAGAAGCGTTTTTTCGTGATTCTGAGCTTAATTTGGGATCACAACTTTAAAATGCGATTTCTGGCCTTTAGAAGCGTTTTTTCGTGATTCTGAGCTTAATTTGGGATCACAACTTTAAAATGCGATTTCTGGCCTTTAGAAGCGTTTTTTCGACATTCTGAGCTTAATTTGGGATCACAACTTTAAAATGCGATTTCTGGCCTTTAGAAGCGTTTTTTCGTGATTCTGAGCTTAATTTGGGATCACAACTTTAAAATGCGATTTCTGGCCTTTAGAAGCGTTTTTTCGTGATTCTGAGCTTAATTTGGGATCACAACTTTAAAATGCGATTTTTGGCCTTTAGAAGCGTTTTTTCGACATTCTGAGCTTAATTTGGGATCACAACTTTAAAATGCGATTTCTGGCCTTTAGAAGCGTTTTTTCGTGATTCTGAGCTTAATTTGGGATCACAACTTTAAAATGCGATTTCTGGCCTTTAGAAGCGTTTTTTCGTGATTCTGAGCTTAATTTGGGATCACAACTTTAAAATGCGATTTCTGGCCTTTAGAAGCGTTTTTTCGTGATTCTGAGCTTAATTTGGGATCACAACTTTAAAATGCGATTTCTGGCCTTTAGAAGCGTTTTTTCGACATTCTGAGCTTAATTTGGGATCACAACTTTAAAATGCGATTTCTGGCCTTTAGAAGCGTTTTTTCGTGATTCTGAGCTTAATTTGGGATCACAACTTTAAAATGCGATTTCTGGCCTTTAGAAGCGTTTTTTCGTGATTCTGAGCTTAATTTGGGATCACAACTTTAAAATGCGATTTCTGGCCTTTAGGAGCGTTTTTTCGACATTCTGAGCTTAATTTGGGATCACAACTTTAAAATGCGATTTCTGGCCTTTAGAAGCGTTTTTTCGTGATTCTGAGCTTAATTTGGGATCACAACTTTAAAATGCGATTTCTGGCCTTTAGAAGCGTTTTTTCGTGATTCTGAGCTTAATTTGGGATCACAACTTTAAAATGCGATTTCTGGCCTTTAGAAGCGTTTTTTCGTGATTCTGAGCTTAATTTGGGATCACAACTTTAAAATGCGATTTCTGGCCTTTAGAAGCGTTTTTTCGTGATTCTGAGCTTAATTTGGGATCACAACTTTAAAATGCGATTTTTGGCCTTTAGAAGCATTTTTTCGACATTCTGAGCTTAATTTGGGATCACAACTTTAAAATGCGATTTCTGGCCTTTAGAAGCGTTTTTTCGTGACTCTGAGCTTAATTTGGGATCACAACTTTAAAATGCGATTTCTGGCCTTTAGAAGCGTTTTTTCGTGATTCTGAGCTTAATTTGGGATCACAACTTTAAAATGCGATTTCTGGCCTTTAGAAGCGTTTTTTCGTGATTCTGAGCTTAATTTGGGATCACAACTTTAAAATGCGATTTCTGGCCTTTAGAAGCGTTTTTTCGTGATTCTGAGCTTAATTTGGGATCACAACTTTAAAATGCGATTTCTGGCCTTTAGAAGCGTTTTTTCGACATTCTGAGCTTAATTTGGGATCACAACTTTAAAATGCGATTTCTGGCCTTTAGAAGCGTTTTTTCGTGATTCTGAGCTTAATTTGGGATCACAACTTTAAAATGCGATTTCTGGCCTTTAGAAGCGTTTTTTCGTGATTCTGAGCTTAATTTGGGATCACAACTTTAAAATGCGATTTCTGGCCTTTAGGAGCGTTTTTTCGACATTCTGAGCTTAATTTGGGATCACAACTTTAAAATGCGATTTCTGGCCTTTAGAAGCGTTTTTTCGTGATTCTGAGCTTAATTTGGGATCACAACTTTAAAATGCGATTTCTGGCCTTTAGAAGCGTTTTTTCGTGATTCTGAGCTTAATTTGGGATCACAACTTTAAAATGCGATTTCTGGCCTTTAGAAGCGTTTTTTCGTGATTCTGAGCTTAATTTGGGATCACAACTTTAAAATGCGATTTCTGGCCTTTAGAAGCGTTTTTTCGTGATTCTGAGCTTAATTTGGGATCACAACTTTAAAATGCGATTTTTGGCCTTTAGAAGCATTTTTTCGACATTCTGAGCTTAATTTGGGATCACAACTTTAAAATGCGATTTCTGGCCTTTAGAAGCGTTTTTTCGTGACTCTGAGCTTAATTTGGGATCACAACTTTAAAATGCGATTTCTGGCCTTTAGAAGCGTTTTTTCGTGATTCTGAGCTTAATTTGGGATCACAACTTTAAAATGCGATTTCTGGCCTTTAGAAGCGTTTTTCGGCGATTCTGAGCTTAATTTGGGATCACAACTTTAAAATGCGATTTCTGGCCTTTAGAAGCGTTTTTTCGTGATTCTGAGCTTAATTTGGGATCACAACTTTAAAATGCGATTTCTGGCCTTTAGAAGCGTTTTTCGGCGATTCTGAGCTTAATTTGGGATCACAACTTTAAAATGCGATTTCTGGCCTTTAGAAGCGTTTTTTCGTGATTCTGAGCTTAATTTGGGATCACAACTTTAAAATGCGATTTCTGGCCTTTAGAAGCGTTTTTCGGCGATTCTGAGCTTAATTTGGGATCACAACTTTAAAATGCGATTTCTGGCCTTTAGAAGCGTTTTTTCGTGATTCTGAGCTTAATTTGGGATCACAACTTTAAAATGCGATTTCTGGCCTTTAGAAGCGTTTTTTCGTGATTCTGAGCTTAATTTGGGATCACAACTTTAAAATGCGATTTCTGGCCTTTAGAAGCGTTTTTTCGTGATTCTGAGCTTAATTTGGGATCACAACTTTAAAATGCGATTTCTGGCCTTTAGAAGCGTTTTTTCGTGATTCTGAGCTTAATTTGGGATCACAACTTTAAAATGCGATTTCTGGCCTTTAGAAGCGTTTTTTCGACATTCTGAGCTTAATTTGGGATCACAACTTTAAAATGCGATTTCTGGCCTTTAGAAGCGTTTTTTCGTGATTCTGAGCTTAATTTGGGATCACAACTTTAAAATGCGATTTCTGGCCTTTAGAAGCGTTTTTTCGTGATTCTGAGCTTAATTTGGGATCACAACTTTAAAATGCGATTTTTGGCCTTTAGAAGCGTTTTTTCGACATTCTGAGCTTAATTTGGGATCACAACTTTAAAATGCGATTTCTGGCCTTTAGAAGCGTTTTTTCGTGATTCTGAGCTTAATTTGGGATCACAACTTTAAAATGCGATTTCTGGCCTTTAGAAGCGTTTTTTCGTGATTCTGAGCTTAATTTGGGATCACAACTTTAAAATGCGATTTCTGGCCTTTAGAAGCGTTTTTTCGTGATTCTGAGCTTAATTTGGGATCACAACTTTAAAATGCGATTTCTGGCCTTTAGAAGCGTTTTTTCGACATTCTGAGCTTAATTTGGGATCACAACTTTAAAATGCGATTTCTGGCCTTTAGAAGCGTTTTTTCGTGATTCTGAGCTTAATTTGGGATCACAACTTTAAAATGCGATTTCTGGCCTTTAGAAGCGTTTTTTCGTGATTCTGAGCTTAATTTGGGATCACAACTTTAAAATGCGATTTCTGGCCTTTAGGAGCGTTTTTTCGACATTCTGAGCTTAATTTGGGATCACAACTTTAAAATGCGATTTCTGGCCTTTAGAAGCGTTTTTTCGTGATTCTGAGCTTAATTTGGGATCACAACTTTAAAATGCGATTTCTGGCCTTTAGAAGCGTTTTTTCGTGATTCTGAGCTTAATTTGGGATCACAACTTTAAAATGCGATTTCTGGCCTTTAGAAGCGTTTTTTCGTGATTCTGAGCTTAATTTGGGATCACAACTTTAAAATGCGATTTCTGGCCTTTAGAAGCGTTTTTTCGTGATTCTGAGCTTAATTTGGGATCACAACTTTAAAATGCGATTTTTGGCCTTTAGAAGCATTTTTTCGACATTCTGAGCTTAATTTGGGATCACAACTTTAAAATGCGATTTCTGGCCTTTAGAAGCGTTTTTTCGTGATTCTGAGCTTAATTTGGGATCACAACTTTAAAATGCGATTTCTGGCCTTTAGAAGCGTTTTTTCGTGATTCTGAGCTTAATTTGGGATCACAACTTTAAAATGCGATTTCTGGCCTTTAGAAGCGTTTTTTCGTGATTCTGAGCTTAATTTGGGATCACAACTTTAAAATGCGATTTCTGGCCTTTAGAAGCGTTTTTTCGTGATTCTGAGCTTAATTTGGGATCACAACTTTAAAATGCGATTTCTGGCCTTTAGAAGCGTTTTTTCGTGATTCTGAGCTTAATTTGGGATCACAACTTTAAAATGCGATTTCTGGCCTTTAGAAGCGTTTTTTCGTGATTCTGAGCTTAATTTGGGATCACAACTTTAAAATGCGATTTCTGGCCTTTAGAAGCGTTTTTTCGTGATTCTGAGCTTAATTTGGGATCACAACTTTAAAATGCGATTTCTGGCCTTTAGAAGCGTTTTTGCGACATTCTGAGCTTAATTTGGGATCACAACTTTAAAATGCGATTTCTGGCCTTTAGAAGCGTTTTTTCGTGATTCTGAGCTTAATTTGGGATCACAACTTTAAAATGCGATTTCTGGCCTTTAGAAGCGTTTTTTCGTGATTCTGAGCTTAATTTGGATCACAACTTTAAAATGCGATTTCTGGCCTTTAGAAGCGTTTTTTCGACATTCCTGAGCTAATTTGGGATCACAACTTTAAAATGCGATTTCTGGCCTTTAGAAGCGTTTTTTCGTGATTCTGAGCTTAATTTGGATCACAACTTTAAAATGCGATTTCTGGCCTTTAGAAGCGTTTTTTCGTGATTCTGAGCTTAATTTGGGATCACAACTTTAAAATGCGATTTCTGGCCTTTAGAAGCGTTTTTTCGACATTCTGAGCTTAATTTGGGATCACAACTTTAAAATGCGATTCTGGCCTTTAGAAGCGTTTTTTCGACATTCTGAGCTTAATTTGGGATCACAACTTTAAATGCGATTTCTGGCCTTTAGAAGCGTTTTTTCGTGATTCTGAGCTTAATTTGGGATCACAACTTTAAAATGCGATTTCTGGCCTTTAGAAGCGTTTTTTCGTGATTCTGAGCTTAATTTGGGATCACAACTTTAAAATGCGATTTCTGGCCTTTAGAAGCGTTTTTTCGACATTCTGAGCTTAATTTGGGATCACAACTTTAAAATGCGATTTCTGGCCTTTAGAAGCGTTTTTTCGACATTCTGAGCTTAATTTGGGATCACAACTTTAAATGCGATTTCTGGCCTTTAGAAGCGTTTTTTCGACATTCTGAGCTTAATTGGGATCACAACTTTAAAATGCGATTTCTGGCCTTTAGAAGCGTTTTTTCGTGATTCTGAGCTTAATTTGGGATCACAACTTTAAAATGCGATTTTTGGCCTTTAGAAGCGTTTTTTTCGACATTCTGAGCTTAATTTGGGATCACAACTTTAAAATGCGATTTCTGGCCTTTAGGAGCGTTTTTTCGACATTCTAAGCTTAATTTGGGATCACAACTTTAAAATGCGATATCTGGCCTTTAGAAGCGTTTTTTCGTGATTCTGAGCTTAATTTGGGATCACAACTTTAAAATGCGATTTCTGGCCTTTAGAAGCGTTTTTTCGACATTCTGAGCTTAATTTGGGATCACAACTTTAAAATGCGATTTCTGGCCTTTAGAAGCGTTTTTTCGACTTTCTGAGCTTAATTTGGGATCACAACTTTAAAATGCGATTTCTGGCCTTTAGAAGCGTTTTTTCGACATTCTGAGCTTAATTTGGGATCACAACTTTAAAATGCGATTTCTGGCCTTTAGAAGCGTTTTTTCGACATTCTGAGCTTAATTTGGGATCACAACTTTAAAATGCGATTTCTGGCCTTTAGAAGCGTTTTTTCGTGATTCTGAGCTTAATTTGGGATCACAACTTTAAAATGCGATTTCTGGCCTTTAGAAGCGTTTTTTCGTGATCTGAGCTTAATTTGGGATCACAACTTTAAAATGCGATTTTGGCCTTTAGAAGCGTTTTTTCGACATTCTGAGCTTAATTTGGGATCACAACTTTAAAATGCGATTTCTGGCCTTTAGAAGCGTTTTTTCGTGATTCTGAGCTTAATTTGGGATCACAACTTTAAAATGCGATTTCTGGCCTTTAGAAGCGTTTTTTCGACATTCTGAGCTTAATTTGGGATCACAACTTTAAAATGCGATTTCTGGCCTTTAGAAGCGTTTTTTCGACATTCTGAGCTTAATTTGGGATCACAACTTTAAAATGCGATTTCTGGCCTTTAGAAGCGTTTTTTCGACATTCTGAGCTTAATTTGGGATCACAACTTTAAAATGCGAATTCTGGCCTTTAGAAGCGTTTTTTCGACATTCTGAGCTTAATTTGGGATCACAACTTTAAAATGCGATTTCTGGCCTTTAGAAGCGTTTTTTCGTGATTCTGAGCTTAATTTGGGATCACAACTTTAAAATGCGATTTCTGGCCTTTAGAAGCGTTTTTTCGTGATTCTGAGCTTAATTTGGGATCACAACTTTAAAATGCGATTTCTGGCCTTTAGAAGCGTTTTTTTCGACATTCTGAGCTTAATTTGGGATCACAACTTTAAAATGCGATTTCTGGCCTTTAGAGCGTTTTTTCGACATTCTGAGCTTAATTTGGGATCACAACTTTAAAATGCGATTTCTGGCCTTTAGAAGCGTTTTTTCGACATTCTGAGCTTAATTTGGATCACAACTTTAAATGCGATTTCTGGCCTTTAGGAGCGTTTTTTCGAGATTCTGAGCTTAATTTGGGATCACAACTTTAAAATGCGATTTCTGGCCTTTAGAAGCGTTTTTTCGTGATTCTGAGCTTAATTTGGGATCACAACTTTAAAATGCGATTTCTGGCCTTTAGAAGCGTTTTTTCGTGATTCTGAGCTTAATTTGGGATCACAACTTTAAAATGCGATTTCTGGCCTTTAGAAGCGTTTTTTCGTGATTCTGAGCTTAATTTGGGATCACAACTTTAAAATGCGATTTCTGGCCTTTAGGAAGCGTTTTTTCGAGATTCTGAGCTTAATTTGGGATCACAACTTTAAAATGCGATTTCTGGCCTTTAGAAGCGTTTTTTCGACATTCTGAGCTTAATTTGGGATCACAACTTTAAAATGCGATTTCTGGCCTTTAGAAGCGTTTTTTCGAGATTCTGAGCTTAATTTGGGATCACAACTTTAAAATGCGATTTCTGGCCTTTAGAGCGTTTTTTCGACATTCTGAGCTTAATTTGGGATCACAACTTTAAAATGCGATTTCTGGCCTTTAGAAGCGTTTTTTCGACATTCTGAGCTTAATTTGGGATCACAACTTTAAAATGCGATTTCTGGCCTTTAGAAGCGTTTTTTCGACATTCTGAGCTTAATTTGGGATCACAACTTTAAAATGCGATTTCTGGCCTTTAGAAGCGTTTTTTCGTGATTCTGAGCTTAATTTGGGATCACAACTTTAAAATGCGATTTCTGGCCTTTAGAAGCGTTTTTTCGACATTCTGAGCTTAATTTGGGATCACAACTTTAAAATGCGATTTCTGGCCTTTAGAAGCGTTTTTTCGTGATTCTGAGCTTAATTTGGGATCACAACTTTAAAATGCGATTTCTGGCCTTTAGAAGCGTTTTTTCGACATTCTGAGCTTAATTTGGGATCACAACTTTAAAATGCGATTTCTGGCCTTTAGAAGCGTTTTTTCGTGATTCTGAGCTTAATTTGGGATCACAACTTTTAAATGCGATTTCTGGCCTTTAGAAGCGTTTTTTCGTGATTCTGAGCTTAATTTGGGGATCACAACTTTAAAATGCGATTTCTGGCCTTTAGAAGCGTTTTTTCGACATTCTGAGCTTAATTGGGATCACAACTTTAAAATGCGATTTTTGGCCTTTAGAAGCGTTTTTTCGACATTCTGAGCTTAATTTGGGATCACAACTTTAAAATGCGATTTCTGGCCTTTAGAAGCGTTTTTTCGACATTCTGAGCTTAATTTGGGATCACAACTTTAAAATGCGATTTCTGGCCTTTAGAAGCGTTTTTTCGTGATTCTGAGCTTAATTGGGGATCACAACTTTAAAATGCGATTTCAGGCCTTTAGAATCGTTTTTTCGACATTCTGAGCTTAATTTGGGATCACAACTTTAAAATGCGATTTCTGGCCTTTAGAAGCGTTTTTTTCGTGATTCTGAGCTTAATTTGGGATCAACAACTTTAAAAAGCGATTTCTGGCCTTTAGAAGCGTTTTTTCGACATTCTGAGCTTAATTGGGATCACAACTTTAAAATGCGATTT